>NC_136863.1:21126618-21354118 GCF_951799975.1 Gobius niger | reverse complement strand
TACAGATTGATAAAGGGGCCGTGATGTGGTTGAGATGAGATTGGGAATGACTGTTCTAATCCATAGCAGGACACATAACTTTGCTGTACATTTGTCATAAGTTGCTAAGTTACCCATTGTTCTTTTTTCTTTTTTCTTTTCTTTTGTTTTATTGTTTTAATGTTTGGCACAGCCCTGTGAGGCAACTCCTATTGGATATTGGGCTATACAAAACGATTGATTGATTGATTGATTGATTGATTGATTGATTGATTGATTGATTGATTGATTGATTGATTGATTGATATGACTACGGCAATAATTGTTCACTGTAGCAAATCACTGTCAATGGCAGTTTACTTAAGGCGTCTATAATATAAATTCTCAAAGTACACATAACTATAACTCATAACAAATGTTCTGTTTTGCAGATTTGATACCAGACATCGCCTCCACGGATCCGGACACAATATTTGCCAACAATGAGATCAGCCTGCGGGACATTGAGATCTATGGCTTTGACTATGACTACACTTTGGCCTTTTACTCCAAGCATCTACACACTTTAATATTCAACATAGCAAGAGATATTCTCATCACTCAGCACAGAGTATGTACATATCATTTTGAAAACTTGCTATGTGCAACGTCACTCATATGGTAGTATTTATTACCTTGTTGTTATCAATGTGGGGTAACAGTAGATTTAACCATGTGTCTAATCTTCTTGTTTTTTTTTCTTTCTAAATGTACATGTCTCTGTCAATAGTATCCAGAGGGGCTACGGGAGTACGAGTATATAGCTGATTTTGCTGTAAGGGGACTCCACTATGATGTTCAAAAGGTAAGCTTCAGATTTTTGTGTTTTGCTTTTTCACATATCTAAGCAGTATTTTTTATTTATTTATTTACAAATTGCATTATACAATAGGCATTGCTCATGAAAATCGATGCTTTTCACTACATCCAACTGGGAACTGTATACAGGTATGGATTTCTGCTTGTTTAAGTGCAGTAATATTAAAAGAAGCAAACATTTACTGGATGTTTATTTTAAGTTTGAATTAGCTCATCCATTTTTGCAGGGGTCTTAATCCAGTTCCAGACCAGGAAGTGATTGCAATGTATGAAGGCAGCCATGTGCCACTGGACATCATGAGTGACTTCTATGGAAAGAGCTCCCAGGGCCAAACCATGAAGCAGTTTATGGACATATTCTCTCTCCCTGAGATGACGCTGCTGTCCTGCGTCAACGACTTCTTCATGAGGCACAACATTGACTATGAGCCGGTGCATCTCTACAAAGACGTGAAGGTTTGTTTCTTTTATATTTTATCTGAGGGATTTGCTTCCAGCATTAACTTCCAGCATAAATCAAATATTCACATTTCCTCTGTAGTGGGCAGTAATTCTCCAGCCAATCAATCTCATCTTAATTTTAGCTCCAATAGCAAGTATCTAATTTTAGTAGCCTGCCTCCAGCCATCTGCGTCTCTTCTCCAGTGCCCTGTTCCTTCACAAAGGGGGGGGGGGGGGGGTCTGCTGTCACTGTCCTGTCTATTGTATGTGACAGTGCTGAGTTTTGACAGATAGCTGTCATTAAACACTTAGACACACTCTGAGACTCACAGGCACAATGTCATTTCAAGGACACTGACAGGCGCGATGTTTATTAATTATTGTCAGTCTTCACTTACATCTTTTCTTTTTATCATATAACTGTTAGAGGTTCAGGCCCTTCTCCAAACACAACTCCCAAAAGTGCATTTACAAACCCTCTTGCCCCAGGTCACACGGTGTGAAAATAGCAGTGGAAAGTTTTCTTTTAAATCACCTAAGTAACTAACTTCAGGGCTCCTTTTTCATTTATCATTTGTATGCAGCCAGCCACTTCTTTTGTGCTTTTAAAGCAACTGTTTATGTACAAAGTGTTGCTACTCGGGCTGAATGCTAATATTGAACACTAAAGTTATGGCTCCCTGACTTTGGGTTGTTTTCGTTTCTCCTCACAGGAAGCCATTCGAGATGTTCACGTTAAGGGCATTATGTACCGAGCTGTGGAGGCAGATATTGGTATTGTGCTTTTCCCTTCTACATCTTAAAAAAAAAAGAAAAACTTGGATGGATCTTGAAAATCTCCATAATTTTGCGAGAAACTGTGGCTTTTTGTAATATGGATACTGCTTCACCTTTATAATTTGTTGAGACACTGTGCAGCCCATGTTTCCAAAGCATTGCACTGTTTTGTTCATACATGCTGACCTAAAAGCATTGTCTACTCCTAGATAAATATATTTGCTATGGTGAGGAGAGCCACGCTATGCTGAAGAAGCTGTCAGAGCATGGAAAAAAGATGTTCCTCATTACCAACAGCCCTTTTGACTTTGTGTAAGTGCAGGAAAACACATTGTAAGTGTTTGTTGGATTAATTAATTAAAGGTGTCATGTGTGGATGCTCTAATATATCAGCGAGCCTCTGCACTAAGTCCCAGCTAACACAGAGGGCAAACATCCAAGGCGCTACATTTGTCAGTGACGAGAACAAACATATTGTGGACGCTTGATTGCACATAATGACCAGCTATGTACAACTGCAATATTTCCTGGGTATAAGGAAGGGGCTGTTACACACCCATCGGCTTTTTTGCATTAATTTCTCGCATGAGACAGTTACAGTTGATCGCAGTGAAGTTTATTAAAATGCATGTATCTTGTCACCCACAGGAATCGCGGGATGAGCTATATCGTGGGGAAGGACTGGAGGGATCTGTTTGATATTGTCATAGTCCAGGCTGATAAACCCAGCTTCTTCAACGACAGGAGAAAGTAAGTATATCCTGGCCTTGGCGTCCTTTTGTGACTGCAGGGAAGGTTTCAAGCACACTTTTTTATTCATGGAGCAGTATACAATACTGTTTTTTTTAATGGATAGGCAACAGCTATGTGTGAATTTGGCTCTTGATATGTATGTCTCCTGAATTATGCATTTTGTTGCAGACCATTCCGGCGGGTGACGGATAAAGGTGCACTGCTGTGGGACAGGATCCACAAGTTGGAGAAGGGGCATATTTACAAACAGGTAACGTATCTTCACCATGGTGAACCGTGTTTTTATTGAGTATTTATTATGTACAGAGGGATAGGTTTTTGCCAGTGGTTTTCCTACCTGTGTCTGCACTACATTGCTTTTGAATCTGCTAAAAGTTCATTAATTTTGTTAGACACAAACTGTTTTCTTCTATAACTTATAAAACTTTTGTTATAGTGCTTCAGTATTAGCTGTGATTGTGTCAAAACAAATGTTTAAAATACAACTAAGTCGTGACCAAAACAAGGAACTCACAGAAAAAAATAATGTCTGAAACAGATTTTTAAATTTGTTTGCATAAAATGTAATGTATAAGTCTCAGTCAGTAATTCTTTGTTGTACTGTGGCGATATGGACATTGGGTCTCCCAATATTGCAACAATGAGGATTTGCCGATAAATGATGCTGTCCCATTCGTCATGTACAAGACACCGCACATGGAGCCGTTGTCTATGGTTGTACTGTGTTATGAAGTTCTGCTGCAACGTGTAATTGCTTCTTGGAACACAAAAGTTTGCTGAACAACTTTGAAACCCTTAATCATCCGTCATAGCTCTGTTTTAATAGATACTTTCCTAGTTCTCAATTACTCGCTTCAATTGTAAAGTAATAAATCTTTCCACAATTTGGTTGGAATCCAGGACAAACAGGCTCGTAAGAAAACCATATCTTATGAAAAATTAGATCATCATAGATAGCCATTACTTTGTGTACCTTGTCTTCCTGCAGTCACCATTTATGGTTCAACATGTAGACATGACAGTAGTACCGTAATGGTTTATGCTGTAATTGAATTAGTGTGGAGATCCAGTGAAACATTTGAGTTTTACCAACCTTTCATACTTAAAATGTAACTTTTCTAACTTTTGCTCTCTGTCAGGGAAACCTTTATGAGTTCCTGCGGCTCACTGGCTGGAGAGGATCCAAAGTGCTCTACTTTGGGGATCACATTTATAGCGACTTAGCGGTAAGTAGCATTGCACCTCATACATCTCATAAAAGCTGGAAATATGAAGAAAAAAACAGAGCATTTAAAGATTTCATTTTAGATAGAGACACTTCCCTTCATCTTAACTCTGGCTGTATAAATCTTCTAAGCCCTCTTCGGTGTTAAGGTTAGGCACTAAGGAAGTCTTTAAAAGATACTTAAGATGATTATGATCAAGCTGAAACTATTTTTGTTCATGAAGTTATTTTGCTCACCTGCACAAGTCATCTGCAAGGTTTTTAATGACTTCTAATTTATTAAACCATGCTCAACTTGCTAAATCACATGTTTATTTACCGTTTCATTACAGCTGCCTAGCAACATGTTAATATTCCTGTTTGTTCTGAGCAAATAGATTTTTCTTGTACTGCTCCACACCGAGAAAGCCTTTAACTCTTCGTTAACAGAAGACTTGACATCTTTGGTCGAAAGCACAGCAACAGAGCAGCACAGTGTAAAGTCTCAGAGCTCTGACATGTTGACGGCCCTGTATAGTTCAATTAAGCATTTAGATTAAACTGAATTTAACAAATTGCAAAACTGCAGGTATTATCAGGTTATGTAAAGTCTTCTGCATATGACAAATATTACTCTCTTTTCATGGGATATTATGGGTAATCATCCTGAGTCTCTTTATTAAACTATCAACCTTGACAAACAACCTTTACAAATAACAACTGTTATAAATTACTAGACTTTCTCCCACATTTTTTCTCACATGAACGTTGTTTAGCTCACGTTGGGGTAAATAAAGTTTTTAGTTTGACCTGTGAGAGCCTACGGCTTAAAGGAATAGGCCACCGTTTTTATATACTGAGATATGCTCTTACCTCACTTTAGCCAGGTTAATATATCCCCGTCTGGTCTTTGTCCGTGCGCTCTGCCAGGCAAACGGAGCACATACGCAGCCTCTCCCACATGTCACATAGCTCCAAAAAAGCTCACGATAGAAGCTACCAAGCTCTTCCACGTGTTCCCTATTTAAATAAAGTTACGTGAAGTGTTTTCATGCGAAGTATATTTACACAGAAATGTAACGTGTCGATTTTATAAGCAGATAAAAAGGGGGACTATATTGTGAGGCGTAATGATACGAGGAGTAAAACGTCCGCGCAGTAACTCCTAAAGGTTATTGACGGAAGTGAGCGGGGGAAGTCTTTAGGAGTTACTGCGCGGACGTTTTGCTCCTCGTATCATTACGCCTTACAATATAGTCCCCCTTTTTATTTGCTTATAAAATCGACATGCTACATTTCTGTGTCAATATACTTCGCATGAAAACACTTCACGTAACTTTATTTAAATAGGGAACACGTGGAAGAGCTTGGTAGCTTCTATCGTGAGCTTTTTTGGAGCTATGTGACATGTGGGAGAGGCTGCGTATGTGCTCCGTTTGCGTGACAGAGCGCACGGACAAAGACCAGACGGGGATATATTAACCTGGCTAAAGTGAGGTAAGAGCATATCTCAGTATATAAAAACGGTGGCCTATTCCTTTAAGGAAGAACTCAAGGCAGTGCGACGTAAACGAGGAAATAGATGTCAGCGGTGCTCCCATCAGAGCAGTCACCACCTCTTGTGACGCCCTCTCACAAGCTGCGAAGGCGCAAAGCACATGGCTCCGCCACTCAGAATAATTCACCAAGAGCCTGCACCCATCTGTGTGTCAGCACAAGATCTGGCCTCAGGTGTTTTAATGGCGTTAAAGGGCAAAAGAAACTCCTGGTGAAATGACCTCAAATACCTTGGGGTCTCAGATGGCCAAGGTGGGGGTTAAGAGGTTAAAAACAGTAATGCCCAAAAATGTCAGGTTTAAATGAAATCAGGGGGTTGTTTATTTAATGCCATAAGGATTCATTAGATGCACATCTGTCAAGTCTGCATTATCACATATGCCACATGTGCCACAGCCAAATCAAATAGAACTTAACATGACTTTTGCCACTTAACTTATTTTCAGTGGAGTGGCCCACATTCATTAACAAACAACTCGTGTTCAGTGGGAGTAAATGTATTAACAAATACAGGAGACAGAGCTGAAGATGGTGTGTTTCTCTTCGGGAGCCACAAACATGGATGAGGGAGAGGATTAAGATACAAAGCACATCAGAGGGACAGCTCATGATAGAAATCCATGTAATGCCCAAATTTGTGCTCTCAGGAGGAGATACAACTAGATAAAGATGCTTTATTTACTGCAAGACCCTTGAAAGTGAACACCAGGCCAAAATGATGGACAAACGAAATAAAAGTTCTTCATTATTATTGTTGAAATATCAGGCGATGACTGTAACATTTATTTGTCCTGCAGGATTTGACACTGAAGCACGGCTGGAGGACAGGTGCCATTATCCCCGAGCTGAGGAAAGAGATTAAAATCATGAACACAGAGCAGTATGTGCACATGACGACCTGGTTACAGGCTCTCACCGGCCTTATAGAGCAGATGCAGGTCAGTGAGTTTACATCAAAACACTACCTAATGGGAATAGTGACAACCAAATCACAAATTCTGATTCAACAAGCCTATAATTTAACTGTTATGCTCCTGAACAGGTTCACCGTGATCCAGTATCTCAGGCCGTTGTTCAGGAGTGGATCAAAGAGAGGGAAGCAATGAAGTGAGGACATTTCTGAATTACAAATCATGCACGTATTAGATGTAAAAGAAACACAAAGTTATAGCTGTGTTGTGGAAACCAAAAATACTGCAAAACCATTTCACAATTTGGTCAGGTTTCCATCCACATGTTTTTATTATAATGAAATACGTGCTTCGACAGGCCGCAGACCAAAGACATCTTCAACGCTCAGTTCGGGAGTCTGTTCCGGACGTACCATAACCCCACGTACTTCTCGCGCCGCCTGTCCCGCTTCGCCGACATCTACATGGCCTCCATCAGCTGCCTCCTCGACTACGACTTCAAGCACACGTTCTTCCCGCGCCGCTCCCCTCTCCAGCACGAGTCCACCTTCTGGCCCCAGCACCGTCCCGCCGGCATTTCCGCCAGCCCCCAGGTCGAACAAAGATGAAGGAAAAGAAAACATCCACACCGACCCGCATGCAAAACTGTAACAACCATTTCAGGGCTGAATGTGAGTAGTGAAGCGGCGTTCGATGTAGTTCTATGGAGAAAGCGACTTGACACTTTGTACATGTAATTTTACAATGCTGCCTCTAGAGGGCAATCACAGTATTTGCAGTAGTAAAAAAAAAGAATTGACTGTTTTTAAGCATCTGTTAAAGAGAGATAAAACATGAAAGGAAGGGGAATACTTTTCAATGCTCATTTGCCTTATGTCAATAGATATTCCACACGACAAGAAGCGTTTTACTTGAAGCTTTAAAATTTTAAATGCAAATAGTGCCGAAGAAGTGTGCGTATGATGAGGTGTGAGGAGGAGTGTGGCAGATATTTTTAGCACTATAGTTCGAGACTGTGACGAGCTCTGCCGTCTTCACAGGCTCTGCTTTTATTTTTGCAGAAAATGTGTGAAAACGAGACGGGTCTATTTAGATGTTGTGAGAGAATGATTAATGGAGCAAATTATTCTGAACAGGGAAAGGCTTTTTGTGATGTTTGTGTTTGTTTGGGTGAAGTGTGTTTTTATTCACTATTTATTAAAAGTCTCTATGTCACTTCATGTGAGCGCTCTTCTTTTCCATTGACGAAAACAACGATTTTACCAGCACGCACAAAGGCAGTCGCAGTGCATTATAGCTCTCAGTAATTTGCATTAATCAGATGAGGTTTTTCCCTTTTATTATAACAGTCTCTGCACTATGATAGACACAAGAGATTTTTTTCTTTTCAAGTTCACCCGATGCGCCTTTGATGAGTAAGTCTTTCCCCGTCATCCATCTTCGTCAGAACTATACTGTTTAATTTGGAAATGGATGTATGAAATAATGTTCAATTTGTGAATAGCCATTTTGCAATTACCTTTATAGCAGTGGGTTGTTTGGCGTAATCCCGCGAAATCGTGTTAGGCCTCATTTGGCATATTGCATTAGAGGCTTTTTTTTCTTTGGAGACAGGTGCACTCTCTCAGGATCAGAGATACAGCATCGGCTCAAAGTGAGGTTCGCCGCGGATCAGCCATGATAAGATCGGGCGTTCGTGATCTGACCATTGTGTCCGCAGCTGCGCTTTCCGCGGGGTCACCACTTTTTGTCTCTCGCACCATGGACACCAACGGCACGGCGTGGAGCTCCGGAGGAGGCGAGGAGGCGCTGGTTACCGTGCCGCCGACCGTCTTCCCCAGATTTGGCTACAGCATCCTCTCCTTTCTCATGTTCATTACCACCGTGCTGACCGTCTTCAACAACACAACAGTGATCGTGGTCATGGTGAGAAACTCGCTCCTGCAGCCCATGAACGTGTTTATACTCAGCTTGGCGGTGTCTGACCTCATGATTGGCCTGTGCGGCTCCCTGGTCGTGACCATCACCAACTACAGAGGCTCCTTCTTCATCGGCCGCGCTGCCTGTGTCTTCCAGGGATTTGCGGTCAATTATTTCGGTGAGATAAAAGTTTACTTTATTAAGGTCTAGAGTCTTGGGGCTATGGCTGTTTTCTGAAGGCCAAAAGGTTAAAGCACAAACAGTTGGGAGGATATTGTTTTCTTCATTCTAGTCTGTTTATATCCACTGTTGAAAATGCTGTTGCTTTATTATTCCTATCTCTGGCAAGTTCAGTGTATGTGTGCAGTGTTATGGACATGCATGTATACTTTTTATATACTTATACAGTCTTACTGTTCAGTCTCAAACAATCTTATTGATAGTATCCTCAAACTATTATACTATAGATTTAGTTTCACAATCGTTTATTTGGCCTTTGTAATAAAACAGGGAAATTGCATAAATGTACATTAGAGTCAGATGGCAAATCGCTTGTGTAAAAGTACTCATATTTGCGTGGTCTCAAATATTTTGCTCAGTATACTGTAGCTCATATGGATACTAAATCTTATGGGCACATATGTTTAGCACTAACATGATTTGGCATTGTTTAAACAAAATGTCTATGTTGCATTTTCTTTTTTTAATGAATCCTAAAATCAAACATCCCTCCTTGGAAATAAAATGTATTTTAATTATTTTATGTATTCATGTTGACCATGTGACTGAAAAGAATGGTCCAATATTATGAATATTCATTATTATTGGACCGAAGAACATTTATCCTCTTGGATCAGGAGTGAACTCTAGTCCTATAAAAACTCTGGTGAGCTTTATCATACATATACTGTGCATGATTTATTGTAACAGATTAAGGTCGCTGCAAATGTAACATCACATAGTAATCTTTATAATAACCATCTCCTTCTCAGTTATATGAGTCTCTAAGAAGATCAAAAGATCATGACACCTCGGCTCGGACTTGAGAGATCTATTTATTTTTTAGCCGTCTCATATCTCTCTCAGCAGATTGCTTTTTCCTGAACACATTGCTCTTGTAAAGTTATCCAAGTCTTACTGCATTGTCCCTCTGCTGTTGTGCAGGTTTGGTGTCCCTGTGCACTTTGACCCTTCTGGCCTATGAGCGCTACCATGTGGTTTGCAAGCCCCGCGCTGGGATGAAGCTGAGCATGAGGAGGAGTATGATGGGCCTGTTGTTCGTCTGGGTCTTCTGCCTCTTCTGGGCCATCGCCCCGCTGTTCGGCTGGAGCGGCTATGGGCCGGAGGGGGTGCAGACCTCCTGCTCTTTGGCCTGGGAGGAGAGGTCCTGGAGCAACTACAGCTACCTCATCCTGTACACACTGCTCTGCTTCCTCCTCCCAGTGACCATCATCATCTACTGCTACTACAAAGTGCTCACGTGTATGAACAAGGTAAGTCTTTTGTGCTGTTTCTGAATGTTTCTAAACTGTTTCCCCCTTCAATCTTAAGTTTGTATCACTGTAAGTATCATTCTAAGGTCAAATATTGCATAATTGCATAACACCCACTCAAGTTCTCCTTGATCAAATTAATTAAAACCAACCATAATGTACAGAATTTGTCCTCCAAGACAGTGACAGTTAGAGGCTTATGTTTGGAGTGGTTAACATCCACACTTGGTGTCTTAGCACAGAGGAACTTTTTGACCATTTCAATGTCTGGAACAGAGTCTCCAGCCTCTGCTTCCACAACAGAGGATGTGGGATTGAAGAGATTCCCCTTGTAGTCCTTCACAGTCAAACAACATCATCAGCCAAGGTCAACAGCAAGCCCCCTCCATTACCTTAACCCATGGGGCACTGGGCTGTTTGCCAATATCTCTCCACTTTACACCATATACTAGTCTACTCAGGCGCTTTCCGGAGATAGCTATGAACACACACGGAGCATCTACCCTAAGCCTGACTCCAACTGAACACTTGTTTCACAAGAGAATATTGGTTGCACTTTACAGCACAGTAATAACATGGTAATAGGATGGAAGTTGCATGGTAACTGGGGATGATTGGGAATTTATTTTACAGCTCTTTACCGTGTTATAATATTTTCAAACAATCCTATTACCATGCTCTTACTGTTGTATAAGATTTAAGTTTTATCATCCACCTCTTTACCGCTGTCGTGTTGTCGTTCTGTCGTAGCTGAACCGAAGCGTGGAGCTCCAGGGGGGCAGGCCCAGTCAGCAGGAGAACGAACACGCCATCACTATGGTCCTGTCAATGATCGTGGCCTTCTTCATCTGCTGGCTCCCCTACACTGTCCTGTCTGTGGTGGTGGTGGTCGACCCTGAGCTCTACATCCATCCTCTCCTTGCCACGATGCCCATGTACTTTGCCAAGACCAGCCCGGTGTACAACCCCGTTATTTACTTCCTGTCCAACAAGCAGGTAAGGTAGGAGTTATGACTTGATGAACTTGGCCCGCTATTTCTGGCGGATGATCATTTTTGTTGTGTCCCAGTTTCGCGACGCCACGCTGGAAATGCTGTCCTGTGGAAAGTACATCCCGCACGGCCCTGCCGCCTCCAACATCAGAATGCTACCGCTAAACAACAGGGGATCCCGACCCCCTCTGACCAGGAACATTCACAGCAAGGTGTTGCCGCTGTGACGCAGTGAACCGCAGACATCTTAAGGATCGTGAATGTAGTCTCTCGAAAGAGCAACGAGCTGGACTGGCTTGCCTTATTCATCAAGGTCATCAGTGTTACAAAGAGAGTGGTGGAAAGAAACATGTACCTTTTCAGTGCATGCGCCACTCATTTTTTTACTTGAGAAACTAGAAATCTATGTTTTTGACCTTGCTTGCAAAACAGAAGGTCAGAGGCTTCATAGATATGTTATAGTGGTAGTGGCAGGCACGGTATTTGTTGTGGTGGTAGTTGATTTTACTTTAAAGGTGTTATTCTTATTCAGCTTACATTATTTACAAGTAATTTCCTAAATGATTAATACTCCATTTCCGCCCTATGGCAACTGTAATAGTGAGACTGCTGTATTGGAAAACTATCCCACTTTTATGTTCATTCTGGACTAAACATAACTGTCACACTGGACCTTTTTAGACCATGGTTTATTCTTGTCATTTTTTTCTTTTCAAGGATTCACGTGAACGTTGGGAAGTAGCGCCAAAACAGAGCAACAAGCAGGACACGACCGGCTGTCCTTTGTGCATCCGTAAACCATTTGTGAAAACCATTATGAGTTTTAATAATTGAACACACGAACCCCGGAGAGTCTAAATCTGTTGGCCCCAGTGTTATTTATAGACTTTCTGCTGAGATTGTGCTGGACAGTGCAGTCTTCCTCTGAGGAAAATTGATTTTACATACATTACAGTGTGCAGAGCCCGCCATAAATCCACTGTTAAGTTGCTTCTGTGACGTCGCCCACACCATTCATGTGATAATATGTAAACACACATGTTAAAGGGCACACGTAGTCGTTGTTTTTTTTTTTTTTTTGGGGGGGGGGGTTCTCATTACGTTACCGCTACAGCTCCATTAAATTTCACATGGAAGATGCAATTCACAAGTCTTGCCCTTTTCCCCCCACCCCTCTCCGCGAACTTGCACAAAAACACATTATGTGATTTTGCTGCAGTGTGGACGGTATAGGAATAATTCCTTTCATAAGTACCTGTGTGGATACTAGCTTTTCTCAATGCAATTACGCAGGTGGAGGAGGGGAAAGCAAATACAATACAGCCCCTTAATCCTCGCTCTCCTCGCCGCGTCCGTGAGAGAGCTGCTAATACAAGAGAGGAAGTCATTTGTTAGAATCAGTTCTGCATTAGCCACAAAAGCACATAATTAAAACAAGACAAATTTGGCTGCGCTTCCAGTCTTGCTTTACTTTGTTCAAGCTTACAAAAGTCAGAAGAGGGAAATGCATGCGCTCGCTTCGGTCTCAATGGTGTGAAATGGGATTAAGTTGATTAAAGACAGAATGCATAATGGCAGGAATCTGGAGAAAAGACGCGCTGGGGCATAATTGACGTATTTCAGTCATTTTAAGGGATCTGACTTGATAGTTGATGGCTAATTATTATTTATGGATTATGGATTTAGCTATTCATTGTCACCACCGAGTAGAGAGAAACGTTCAAGTTTTACTCTTCGTCGTTGCACAATTGGGGATATGAATGGTACGTTTTATATTTGGCAGAAAGAGAGGCTTCAAAGTTGATCTGTCAGAGCAGCGGTAGACAACGTCAGCCCCGGGTGAGCAAATCCATCAACATCAGGCCCTCCAGATGATTTGGAGAGAATAGAAAAAGAGATCAAAGCACCTGGTAAAATCCCATATAATACTGAAAATGTTGTCAATTCATTTAAAAAGTTCCTGTACTACTATTGGATAGGATTGTCCTACCTTGGATAGGACAAACATCTGTCTGTCACTGTGTTTGAGGGATGGCAACTGACAAATGGATGAGCTTTCCCAAAAATGCCGGATTGGGCTGTCGTGGTCAGTAGAAAGAGGGTAAAGAGGTCCGTGCAGAAATCTATGCCTGGTCATAATGTTGTGGCTGATTGTTGTGAGAAAATCAGGTGCAAGTTTGGGTGATCTTTATCCTTTGTCTGCACAAGCTCATACAAAATAAACGTTGTAGACATTGCAAATGCTTTGGTTCAAGAGTAAAATTAGTCTTGTTGACGGTTTCGTGCCTCCCACTCCTTTGGCGCCCTTCTTGTAAATAGTTCACACATAGGCACTAGTGCTATTTAAAGTGCTTTTCATTTTCTCTTTTTTTCAAGTGCTTTTTCTGACTGGAAAATCTTTCATTCGCTTCATTTTATTGTGGAGCTCCGTGAGCCATTTGATCAGCCTAATATGTTTGTCTGCAGCGAAAACCGCATTGTGTTGATCTAATCCCAGATTTGGTGTAGTTCATAATCTTTTTTGAGGCAAAGAGTATTTCACACTACATCTCTAAACAGGATTACATAATATCATTGTATAATCCAGCAGCATGGCCGCTCCTCATTTCATTTCCCTTTGCCAAACGTGGGTTTTGCAAGTCATCCATCTGGCCTTGTTGTTGCAAACCTTTGCGACATGATCTTTTGGACAATTGGGGCAGCTGTGCTCTTCTCAAAGCGCGTAACAGTGGCTCCTACTTTTCCATTCCTGAGGTTGATTTATTGTTGAATTACTTGTTTCCATGAGATACTGTATGTACTTTGTGTATTGATGTGAATACAGACTGTCTAGACCTGTGTTTGGCTCAATATGTACATTACATTTTTTATGATGTAAGTATATTTCTCATGTTTTATAGCTTGAATTACTTCATCAAATTCATGTTATTTTTTTTGTCTGCCATTATGCAGAAATGTGTGACATATTCCCAGAGTTGTCCAAACTATGGCGCGGCAGCTCTTCACCAATCATCCAATCACAGCCCATCTCAAGCCACACCTTTGCGACAGTTAATCACCGCAGATGCTCATTGCCGCTTCAACCATTTCATCGCCCAGGGATAAAGAAATGGCTAACCTTCCTTGTCCATCTCTCAGTCGTTTCCTAGCTGTGCTGCGACCCTCCTCCACCCCTCCTCTGCCTGGCCTTTCCTCAGCTCTGTTCGTCGTTGTCAACTGGCCGCCCCGGGTTTCATCCTCTACCACCACCAGTGTCCGGGCTCCGGGAGAACAGTCTGTCTAACATCATCACTTCATCATCGCCATGTATTTTTCATATCGTTAAAGGGGCTAGATGCAAGTTAGCCATTTTATACTTACTACTGCCACCTCAGGCCATACGTGTAACTGCAGCTTCTATATTAAGCTCGTGCATGACGGTAGTTCGGACCGAATTAACACCTTTTTGAGTGACACTGCAGGATTTTAGAGGCAGTTGTGGTGAACAGGTCTGGGTTCATTCTACACATTAGGACATGGCTGGAACATGTAGGAGGAGGACAATACATATTTTTATACTATACTCTATATTGTCCCTTTTATGCAATCTTCCGCCGGGCACAGTCTTTTCAGGTTGAAATGCATCTATGCCCAGGGAAAAGTGTGGTTGCACAGTTAAAACTCCTGCTAAATGCAACCAGCAAAATGTCCTGAACTGAGCATAATTTTTTCCGCTTTATACATGTGTCAATATAATGAAAAACGTTTTGACACCCCTGAAATATTTAAGCATGTTTCAATCAATCAAAAAAATTGTTATTGAACTATTTGACAGTTTCTCATCACAATGCCCAACATCGTGTTTGGTATTTCTTGTCACAATCCAGCCTCCGTTTTATAAAGCAGTATTCTTTATAAACTAATTACACAAAGCATGATTTCAATCAATCACCCAGCCCTGGCCTTTTTTTTTCCAGTGGCCTCCACTGTTCTCACCCCGCACAGCTTTTAATGATTGTGAACTGTTATGTCTCCCCTGTGACCTTCTTCGAGTGTGAGGCGATAATGAAAAGGGCGGATCGTGTGTCATAACATGTCTAAGCCTCAAGTTTTGCCTATAAATACTAGTTCCAAGCAGTAAAAACTAGGAACTGGGACCACACGTTTGAACATGCCATGACTTTAGCAAGGAGTGGAGACCAACATGCCCTGCACACGAAGAACAAAACGGCTTTGGAA
This sequence comes from Gobius niger, assembly GCF_951799975.1. NCBI lineage: Eukaryota > Metazoa > Chordata > Actinopteri > Gobiiformes > Gobiidae > Gobius > Gobius niger. Next base: position 21,339,015 of record NC_136863.1, on the reverse strand, counting down.
GAGTACCTCGAGCTCGGGTTTGTCGCTGCCCACGCTTTAATCCTTCTGGCTACCCTTTTTGTCGGGATTGCGGCAAATGTTTTCGTATTGCTTGCCGTCTACAAGCAAAAGAGTCTTCAAACTTCCAACAACGCTCTCGTGGTGAACTTGGCTGTCATAGACTTCCTTAGATGCGTTATCGACTGCCCGATTCTGCTGACTATTGTTGCGACGGTGCACCAGAGAGGCCACGCGGAAAGTATCATTTGTGACACCCAAGTGGTGTCTTTTTCCTTCAGTTGCTGCATCCAGTTGCTGACTTTGGCTTGTATAAGTGCAGAGAGACACCAGGCAATTTCACAACCCTTCAAAACGGGCCAAAGGCGAAGACGCATTATGGCTCTGATCCCGTCGACGTGGATTGTGGCGATTGCGGTTGCTTTATTTTGCCTGTTTTTTCTCAAAGACTCCCCCGTGTACATCAAATGCCAAGGAAATAACAAGGGGCCTCATCAAACGTCTTATGACAAGTATGGCCTCTACATGGTGCTGCCACTATGGGCCAGCTGCTTCACCGTCATTATCGGCTTCTACGCTCAAATCTTTATCCTCGTCAGATCACACAACAGGAAGATTTTCGATAAAGGTATCATTCCGGAGAAGAAAGTAGAAAGCAAGAAGAAGGAGCTTAATATTGTCCAAGTGGAACCGATGGGGACACAAAAATCCCCCAACAAAGATACAGTGTCTGCTTTGTTGACCCCCAACCTCCCACAATGCATCTCTCCAGCTCCTGGGAATGAAAAGGAAAACACATTGGAAGTGTTGCCCCCTCGAAATCACCAGGGAGAATCAGTTGGCTTTTCAAAGTTTATTTCGAGCTCAAATAGTACAGAAAAGAAAAGTGTAAACATAGGTCCCCTGTGAATAAAGGATAAAATAGTTTAGCGTACTATGGATTAAGTTAAAATGGACAAACAGATAAAACGACACTTACACGTCCCAGATGTAACAAGGCTTAGGCCACGGCCCGACTACTGCGCCACAGCTTCTGGACTGAGGCTGTGGGCCTAGCTCTTTTAAACTAGTATCAACAGGTCACGTGATGGGCGCGCTTCCGGTTTCAATTATAAAAAGACAGTGTTTAATTTAGCGAAAAGATGAATAAATACTGTTATTTACAGTGAACCATTTACCAACAATAAGAAGGCGCTTAAATACTTTGTCGAAAATGGGCTGACAACACCCTCCCCCACTAAAAATAATGTTAAACCAACATTCCCTTAATCCTACTGGGGGGTCTTACTTGACTTAAACCATAAATTGTAGCAAATAAACAATTTGAACCACAACAATACTTCACAAAAGAGTCCAGGCTAAATGAATAGTGTCCGTTATCCAAGAGTCCTTTGGCCCGGCGGTACACACAGGTTTAAAGGTCCATTTCCGTATTTGGGTAGATAGTCCGTTGAAGCATTGGTGGGTCCCAGAATCTTCAGAATTGACTCAAGGAAAATATCTTTTACCCCAGATTTTGTAGCAGCATAGTAAACCAACTAAACAAATGGCATGTACTACTTAAACAATAATTACAGTACATTTACTACTATTGCACATATCTCTATTGCACACAAGCCACATACTTTAAAGTGCAAAGTGCAAAGTGCAACTCAATTAACAGGTACATAAAGTGCATGTTACTACTGCATTACGACTGGAAATTAAAAAGGATATAGGTTGGCCGAGGTGCTGAAGAAGCCGTCTCGGACCCTCGCTGGTTTGGACACACCGACAGGACAGGTCTGCACTTCCCGGACCGTGGGCTCACCAAGCTGGTCGTAGGTGTAGAAGCGCCTGGGCCGTCTGGTTCTGACAGGTCTTGCAGATCCCTCCGAGGAGTCAGAGGATGATGCCTCTCGCTCAGATGAATCCGCTTCCTGCACTGGCTCTGGCTCCGGCTCAGGGTCAACCTCTGGGATCAGGATCACCACTTCAGCTCTCTCCTCAGCAGGTGCAGCTCCCTGTTCCGGCTGTCTTGGAGTGGGGACTCTAGGTTGGAACTCTCTGGCAGTTGGATTGAGCGGCTGAAGAGCGGGTTGGGGTGGCAGGACGAGATGGTAGTCTTCCTCACTAGAGCTCTCTGTACCTGCAGGCTGGATGTTGCACTTAACACTTGTCCCTCTTCCTGGCGACGTTCTGGTTCTCCTGCTTCTCCTTTTAGGGTTGGGGACGACAGGCGCTGGTTCAACCAGGTAAGGACAAGGTAAGAGCAAGTTTCTGTGCAGCACCCGTCTTCTCCCTACAGCATTCAGAGGCTCAACCACATAGACAGGGCTTCCAGGGCCTTTGCTCTCCCTCACCACATGGACAGTGTCCTCCCAGTGACTGCGGAGCTTCCCCGGACCACCTCGAGGCGTGAGATTTCTCACCAATACATGGTCACCCGGGTTCAGCGTGGAGCTCCAGGCGCGCTGATTGTAATAATCTTGGCCCTTTTTTGCAGACTTCCTCATGTTCGTCAGGGCAATGGCATAGGCTTCCTGCATTGCCTCTCTCCACTTCTCCGCATAGCCAGCAGGGGTCTGTTTCTCTGCGTCACCGAGCTTCTTGGGAAACAAGAGGTCAACTGGGAGGGTTGGTTCACGTCCAAAAAGCAGGAAGAAAGGGGAGTACCCTGTCGCCTCGTGGATGGTGGAGTTGTAGGCATGAACTACTTTGTTGAGGTGCTCCTTCCATCTGGCCTTTTGTGTCTCCTCCAGTGTCCGCAGCATACTCAACAGAGTCCTGTTAAAACGTTCGGCAGGGTTAGCTTGGGGGTGGTAAGGTGTAGTGCGAGAGTGTTGAATACCACCATATTCCTGGAGCTTCCGAAACAGCTGGTTCTCAAACTCTCTCCCTTGGTCGTGGTGGATCCTGGATGGAAACCCAAAGCGTGGGATAAATTCGTCAAACAGCTTTCTGGCAGCAGTTTTCCCGGCCTTGTCTTTAGTTGCGTAGGCCTGAGCGTATTTAGTGAAATGGTCCACTAAAACCAGGATATACTCTTCCCCTCCGTTGCTTTTCTCCAGATGTAAAAAGTCTATTGAGACCATCTCGAATGGTGCAGAAGTTTCAATGCTTTGAAGTGGTGTCCTTGTGACTCTGTTGGGCCTTTTGTTTTTGATGCAGCTGCAGACACGTGTAACGTAGTGCTCCATCTCCTGCCTCATTTTTGGCCAAAAGAAGCGCTCTCGGGCCAGGGCCACCATCCGGTCAGCACCCAAGTGTCCCATCTCCTCATGGAGGTACTTATACACCAGGGGCTTCAAGGGCTCTGGCACCACCAGTTGCAGCCTGTTGTTGGTCTTCCTCCACAGGAGTCCATCTTCACCCAGCTGCAGCTTTGGCCATTCTCTCAGGAGAACCCGGACTTGCTCACTCTCTGCAGCTTTGTCTCTGTACTTCAGGTAAGTGTTTTCTCTTTTCAGGTTAGAGACCCTCTGGATGGCTGGATCTGCATTCTGCTGGGCCTGGATGTCTTGGATGGAGAAGGGCTGAAGGGGTGGTACAGCACTGCCATCTGGTGGTAGGACATCCACATTACAGGTGACAGCAGAAATCCAGTTGATCTCACCTGTTTGGCTGCTTTTGACTGCTTTACAGATGCTGTCCATGACCTCCGGCTCACACTCTTCCGTGCACTCCTGCATGATGGTTTTGATGGGCTTAGGTCTGCGAGAGAGAAAGTCAGCATCTGTGTTAGCTGTTCCAGGTCTGTACTTGAGTGTAAATCTATAGTCTGCCAGCTCTGCAACCCAGCGGTGACCCGTGGCGTTGAGTTTTGCCGACTTGGTAACGTAAGTGAGTGGGTTATTGTCACTGTAGACTGTGAAGTGTGGCGCGTGGAACAGGTAGTCACGGAAACGCTCTGTGATGGCCCATTTCAGTGCGAGGAATTCCAGTTTTCCTGAGTGTAGCTTGTAGTTCTTCTCTGCAGGCGTCAGGGTTCTGGATCCGTAGCCAATGACTCTCAGTGCGCCATCTTGTCGCTGGTACAGCACAGCACCGAGCCCTTGCTCTGAGGCGTCAACATGGAGAATGAAAGGCTGCTCGAGGTCTGGATATGCCATAACAGGTGGATTTGTAAGTTGGTTCACAAGCGTCTCTAAAACTGCTCTGTGTATCTCTGTCCACTGAACCGGAGAGGAGGGTGGGAGCTGAGCACCTGAATGTTTTGTCCCCTTTTTGTGGCAGTGTTTTGGCTCACCTTTGGGCTTTGCCAGCAGCTCATACAGTGGCTTTGCAGTCCTGGAGAAGTCCTGGATGTAAGCTCTGTAGTAGCTCAAGAATCCCAGGAGCTTCCTCACCTCTCTCACTGTAGCTGGGGTCTGGTACGTGAGCGCCTTTACTGCCTCCGCCTCTCTTGGGTTCATCCTGTATCCTTCTGCAGAGATCACACGACCAACATACGTTACTTGTGGCTTAAACAACTCACATTTTTCGGCTCTCAGCTTCATCCCACAGGCTCTCTGTCGCCGCAGGACTTGTCTGACGTTTTCCACATGTTGGTCAAATGTGCGGCTGAAAACAAGGACATCATCCAGATAGGGCACACAGACTTCATCCCTCAGATCTCCCAGGCATCCCTCCATGTGGCGTTGAAAAGCAGCCGGGGCATTTGAGAGGCCAAATGGGATCCTGGTCCACTCATAGAGTCCCCATGGTGTAATAAAGGCTGTGTATGGTCTGCTCTTCTCGCTCATGAAGCCTTGGTGGTATGCTTTGCCCTGGTCCAGGACGGTGAACCAGGAGTTTCCACCCAAGTTTTCCAGGATTTCTTGGATCCTGGGGATGGGATGACGGTCTGGCCAGGTCTTCTCATTCAGCAGCCTGTAATCAATGCATAACCGGAGAGTGCCGTCCTTTTTCCTGACGCAGACTACCGGTGAAGAGTAAGAGGAATAGGACTTTTGAACCCAACCTCTACTCAACAAATCCTGAATGTGAGCCTTGACTTCCTGATACAGGTGTCGGGGTATGGCATTGTATGTTCTCTGGACAGGAACAGAGTCTTTCAAATTAATGTCCATTTGCAAACCAGTGACACAACCAGCATCCCACTCATCTCTGGCAAACACGTCACCCTCCTCCATCAGCATCTGACGAACTCTGTGCTGCTGCTCTGCCGAGAGGTGACTCAGATCTACAGGCGGGACCCAGGGCTCCCTCTGTGGTGCTTGACTGGGCTGCTCCGGTGAGGATGTGGCACTGCCCTCTGGTGACTTGGGCTCTAGTGGGTAAACAGCATCAACACTGTGTAACCAGCCAAGCGTTGTGCGGCCACAAAGAGTAATATCACAGTCTGTTGTGTTTTCAACAGTTACCTTAATCCTCGTATTCTCTTGATGTTGAATGAGCTGCTCTCTTACTTTGAGTCCTGTGGGCCACGGTGTCTCCGGGTTAGGCTCCAACACGACGTGAGTTCCACAGAGCAACCCTTGCTGTAGATAGTTGCATTGCACTTGGATGGCGTTCCTCTTTGGGACAGTAACTGGCATTCTTCCCAGACGAGCAATGTGGGGGTTGTTTTCAGGTGACGGCTTCTGTAAAACAGTTAGAACAGCCCTCGCAGTTTCCTGACCCACATCAAGCGCTGAACAAAATCTCCTTACCATGTGACCAGAAGGAAAACAGCTTCCAAGACCCTCATTTGCCAAAGCCAGCTCCTCAATTACATTAAATCCAATAATAGGACGTTCCAGATCTGTAGAGGCGACTAAGATAGGAACAACTACTGGTTCATCACTCATCCCAGCAACAGCATCTTGTGACAGTGCAAACTTCACTTCAATCCAGCCCTGATATGGAATCTTTGTCCCATTTGCTGCGGACAGATCCAGCCCTCCTTCTTCCAGTAACTCTTCTACAGGCCTCACAGTAACATGGGGTAAGTGTCTCTGCTTCCACTCATCTCCAATAATGGACACTTGTGAGCCAGTGTCCCACAGCACTTTGGTGTCAACATTGTTCATTGTGGCTCGAACAAGGCACCTCCTCCCCACAAGCTTAGCAGTTTGATGTTGTTTACCAGTGAGGGGCGCTGTGGTGCAGAATATGTCTGTGTTCTTACCAAGATGTACGCTGGTTTCGATCTTGTTGGTCGAGGCTGTGGTGTTCCTAGGCGCTCTGCGGCAACCAACGGCCCAGTGGTCTATGCTCCCACACTTGTAGCAGTGGTCGCATTTCCCCCCTGGATTGGTCCGCTGGCACTGGTGACACTGCCGGTTGGGGCGTGTCCTTGGCGGTGGTCTGTTGTAGCTGTGGCTGGCTTGTCCCCATGGTGGTGGTTGTCCGGGTGGCTGGTGCAGGCTTGACAGCTGAGTGGTGAGATTCTGAATGGCTTCACAGATTGCTTTGTTCCCCTGGTCTACTTTCTCCATCAATGTGTCACGTTTTTCAAACTTTTGCTTTTTATAACTGGTAGAGTTACTGTCATAACTGCTGCTCTCTGAATCAGTGAAATGTGGATCATTACTCACCGCTAACACCTTGGCTCTGGATTTGCTTGAGAGCTTGCCCTTCCTCTCCATCTCCAGGTTGTAGGCGGCGGTCATTTTCTCCAGCAGAACTTCATCAGTTACTCTCGGTTTTTGCAAATATGGCTTTAAGTCAATACGGATGGTGTCATCTTGAAGTCCGGTAAGTATGGTTTGCAAAAACTGATTTTGGATGAGCTCTGGGCTGTACTTCAAGCCAGTGTCTGCTCTCTCTGAAGCAAAGAGTATCTGTTGCCTCAAGTCCATAGCTCGAACTAAAAACTGGACTGGAGTCTCTCCGTGATCTTGTGCAGCACGAGTTAAGGAGTGGTACAGCTCATTAGCATCTTTTTCAACAAAATGAGTCCGCAATATTTGTTTCAGAGCTTTCAATGACAAATCATCTCTACTTTCCAGATAACTTCGCAGTTTTGTTCCTGGAATCATAGCTTGAAGGACTGCATCAATAATTTCGCATTCATCATATCCCTTCTTTAATGCTTTTGTAATTTGTCTTTCTAAACTTGCATATCCCAGCTTATCCGTTTGATTATGTTCACCAATTTGTCCATTAATTTTCAAGTCTTTTCTATACATTGGGTGAACAACAGTTTGAGTTCTTTCAGACAAATTATTAGGGGCAGTAAGCGTGGTGGCAGAGGTGCGTGGTCTTACCACAGGTTCCGTGTTGCTGGGCGCAGTACCAGCTGTGTCCGCCAGAGGGCGGCGTGGCGACGTGGGACCAGACGTAGACAGCGTTTTTCTCAGTTCATCAATTCTGTCATTTATTTTCAATAACAATGACATTCCTCCATCTTCAAGCGACGTGACATCCTCACACTCCAAATGCTGCAGAATTAGCCTTCTCAATTTGCGAGGTGAGTCTTTTTCTTCATCTTCAACATTGATTTCAAGTGTAGTGCATATTTTAAGAAGTTCCGAAGCAGGTAAGGCAATTAGCTTTTCCTCGATTTCTTCCAGCATATTTTCCCATTCAGACACTTGTTCGTTAAAGTCTGGCATGATTGGAAAGTCTTTTACCTTGGCTTTGATCGTGACTTGCGGTGGGTTGTGTCGTCTTCCTTGACCTAGCTTCCGTTAGCATTAGCTCCGTGATAGCTTCGTGTTGGCGTCTCTCGTAGCGTATTCCACTCACGAATATAGTCCACACACGCGCTCCGGAGCCACAATCCACGGTAGCGGTCCAGGTCATCCACAAACTTAATCCAACCGGGCAGAAACACCAAGATTTTGTTGCCCCCTCGAAATCACCAGGGAGAATCAGTTGGCTTTTCAAAGTTTATTTCGAGCTCAAATAGTACAGAAAAGAAAAGTGTAAACATAGGTCCCCTGTGAATAAAGGATAAAATAGTTTAGCGTACTATGGATTAAGTTAAAATGGACAAACAGATAAAACGACACTTACACGTCCCAGATGTAACAAGGCTTAGGCCACGGCCCGACTACTGCGCCACAGCTTCTGGACTGAGGCTGTGGGCCTAGCTCTTTTAAACTAGTATCAACAGGTCACGTGATGGGCGCGCTTCCGGTTTCAATTATAAAAAGACAGTGTTTAATTTAGCGAAAAGATGAATAAATACTGTTATTTACAGTGAACCATTTACCAACAATAAGAAGGCGCTTAAATACTTTGTCGAAAATGGGCTGACAACAGAAGTAATTGAGTTGGAACAGCCTGGTACAAAAGCAATACAGCACGGGGAGAAAGCCATCAGAAGTGGGGAGCCAACAGCTACAGCGGTAAATGAAGACGCGGCAAATGGATCAACCTCCAAGTTGCGGCAAGTGTCAAACAATTTAAATGTTGGAAAGCCAAAAGAAAAAGCGCAAAATGAGGAATCAGTCCAGGAAGCTAACCGGTTTCTTGCTCAATCCACTGTGCAAACGACCGACGGAGAGCCGGCTTCGAACACAGAGGTGAAAGCGAATGAAAGCGCAACAGTGGGTCAAGTTTCTCCAGTGGCGATCACAGAGGTGGACGCCCCGGCCCAGAGCTTTGAGGGGGCGGTGTGTATAATGCCCTCCAAAGCGGCCAGAGAGAGGGCCAATAAGGTGAAAGAGAGCAAGATGGCCAAACGTGCAGGATATATTATTGTAACGTATCTGCTGTTCTGGCTACCAGTCATCACCACCATAATGCTCAACTTTGCACTGCACGGAAATAAGAATACTCAAGTAAGTCATGCAAAATGCCATTCCACATACAATTTCACCCAATAAATAGAATATGTTCTAGTGTTTATTTGTAAAACATACCTAAAAATATGTGTCAATCACCTTTCCTCATACCTAACTTGTAACCTTGCTTGGAGCGGGACATCACCAGTTTATCTACAGACTACATGCTTAGTTTTGCTGAACCAAATTTGAAATATTACTTTCTTTTGGTAATAGCATTGTTTGTTTAGCTGTTGAGTTTAGTGACAGTTTAGTTACATCTCTGACATGTAAACAGGAATATTAGATGGTGTTTAAAGCAGTGTGACTTTAAGCACCACCTAATTGATTCATCTTTTCAATTTAGCTACATTTTTAAGCATTTTTTCCCCCCCTAGCATCAGAGATTATGTGTCAGCATCGTGTCGTAATTTTCCTTTCAGGTTTCTGTGATCCAGGACTTGGAGGTGCTGTCAGTGTCTGTGGCCTGCATCACCTCCCTCAGTAATCCCATCATATACGCCGCAGTGAACCCACAGTTTCGCGCCGAGTTTTATCGGCTCAGAAACAAAGTTAAATCCATGTGTCACAAGTCGTGATTTCTCTAAATCCAGATGTAGGCCGTTTTTGTTTTTCTACGATGTGACAATATTTAAAATTATTTGTTGTTTAATCATATTTGCCATGAGATTAGACACTCAAAATGGATCAATATTTGTTCAACTAAATTCTTCAAATGAATTAGAAGTAGATGTCAAGTGTTTGTTGTCAAAAATATAATACAGTATATAACACAGTTCATAAAACTATACCCCCGGCCTTTGAAACTGTGAGAAAGAATTCTGGCAGACTTGAGTTGTGAGCAGTACATGAACCCTGCAGAGCTGAGGCACCACCTGCTGCTTTATACCTTAAGAGCAATCAGCCCAGCAGGAGAACGTTACACCATCCACGGCCCAAACAAGTGCTCATCGTCCCCCTGAGACACCCAGCCCGAGACCCCCCTCTGGGAAGTCAGGCCCACACATGTCCAGCCATGGCTCCATCAGCTTGACGTATTACGTGGACATACTTTTTTCCAAATGATACTCCTTTTCTTCATACATGAGGTTTAAAATCTCACATACTTCCTCTTCCAAATGCTTTATTTTAACTCTCAATAGCATCGTCCGTGTCTTTACACAATAGCTACAGTTTGTTTGAATACAGATTTAATTGAAATAAACCTTTGTCAAACCTTATTATTATTCAAGCTACAACATTATTTTTTTTATTGCTTGGGTATGTTATCCTCTTACACCTTAACCGAGTGCATTTTCTCCGGTTTGGCATTACCCAAATCTAAAAGCTTCTGTACCGGAGAGCAACAGTGTAATGCTTCAATTGAAAGCTAAGGCCTTTCAAATGATCCTATCTGTTTTCGCCGCATTTTTTATGATCTTTTGTCACTTTTTTGTTGTATTATCGTTTTTCTGGCCCGTTTTTGTCGCTCTTTTATCGCTTCATTTTTGGAGCTTTTTTGTGTTTTCATTTTTGTTTTGTTGTTGCTTTTTGTCATGTTTTTGTAGGTTTTTATAGTGGTGTTTTTGTTGCTTTTTCATCTTTTTTTTTCATTGCTTATTTTTTTTAGTTTTTTTTTGTCTTGTTGCTCCTTTGTCACATTTTTGTTGCATTTCCATGTCTATGTCGGTGCTTTTTTTCAAGAAGCTTTTAGATTTGGGTAAAGCCAAAACTGTGCGCGTGGGTCAGGAGCATATCTTGCTGAAGATTTTAGCCTATTGTGTATGTTTTGGGTTGATGCGGGACAACCGGAAGTTGCCCACACAGGGGACCAAGGACCTTGGGAATCAAACTCGGGGTCTTCACTGTGGTGTCGTTGACAGGAAAATGCATTTATTTATTGGACCTTAAAGCTGCGTTGTGCAACTTTTTGTGCCAAAAAAAAAAGTTGATATTTGTGGGTATTTGACCTTGTAGCGGCCCAGCGGGTGCATGAGTTGTCAGCATGGCACCTTTACTTTCCATTACAGTGGCCTCTTCAACACTCCAGGATCAATTGTTTTGTAGGTTTTCTGGTGAGAGGGCCCATCAGCAACGAAAACCTTCCAAACAATTGATCCTGAGGCGTCCTAGAGGCCGCTGTGATGGAAAGCAAAGGTGTCATGCTGACCACTCATACAGCCTCTGGGTCACTACAAGGTCATATACGCACAAATAAAAACTTTTTTTCCCCCACATAAAATGTTTTGTAGTGCACCTTTAAGCATTTTTTTGGTCATGTGACTGAAACCCATCCAAATGACCAGCCCAATCCTTTCAACTGACTCCTACTAAATCCTGCTTTAAGACAACTGTTGGCTACATTCTGTCCAGTTCACTGTGCTGCCATAAAGAAAGACATGGCTCGCTTGTTGGATGTATCATTTGAGCTACAGTTTTATTCTATCCACTGCACCAAATGCACAATGTGATCATTTAAACCCCTCTCCTTTCCCCCTTATTTTAATTCATGACAAGAAGATTTCAATAAAATCATTTAAAAGTGCTCTGCAATTTACATCATAACATCCCCAACCCCCTTTTCCCTCCATTTCTCCATCATTTTTAAAGGACAAAGCTCAAAACAGGAAGTAGAGACATACTTTTAAGAAGAAGAAACTCAATTTTCGTAATGACCGCATGCAAATCCTTAATTCAACCAGTTAACACACAGAAACGGTATGTCAACTAAATCTAGAAAGAAAAGTATACCCGACTTTCAAATGCAGATGACTTGTCTTTCCCAACTGAGATATTTACAATAATGAAAAATGTACAAAATGGCGCTTTGAACACAGTGTACTATCAAATCTCACGGGAAGTAGCATTGATTATTTTAAGAGGATCTTTTTTTTTTCTTCTTTTTTTTTTTCAACAATACGTCCATTTTGTGTCTTGACCCTTCTACCCAACTATGACTGCAATAATTACCCTGTATATTTCTCAATTATTTATCAATGGAGGTGGGGTTGACCCAGGATGTCAATAAGCTAACACAGATATCAGGATTTTTTAACTTTCACTTTGCACATTTCACAAACATGTCGGGGATGCGTGGTAATACGTTGACGCGGCGAGCAGTCCATGGATCGATAATGAGCAGTCACGGAAAACGGCGATCCATTCCAGTTCAGTGTGTTTGTGTTTTTCTGAATTTACAAGAAACAACAGGGGGACTCGGGAGACCATTTCGTTGTGGCTTTTTGAAAACGTATACGTAGCAAACTGGCTGGTAAGTTCCTAAATATACCCCACGATATTCACAATAAGATGAGAATGAGTGTGCTTTGTCAATACGGGTCATTTTAATCGACCGCGAAAACACCCGCCTTTTTCCTCCTATAGATGACACAAACGTTACATATTCAAAAAAATAAAGTTCTTTTTCTCAGTATTTTTGTAGGCAACACCGATATTCAGACGATCCCGATAAACTCTTTTTCGCTGTGCTTTTAAAGGAGCTGCTGGTTGCGTTTCCTTCCCCCGAAAGTCCAAACACCAAGTTGAAACCATGCAGAGATTTTTGACATCAGATGAAGAGCCGCCTTAGATCATAAACTCGTATAATCTGTCTCTGGAGAATGGCAGGTTGATGCTCGGTGGGTGGTCCCCCCCCCTTCTCTCTCCTTACAGCAAATGTGGTACTTCGACGACAAAGACCAGTCGGCTGATAGGCAGATAGGCTAAATAGCATGACATCTACAAGGCAGATACTCGGACTATGTTGCTTTGAGAGTACGCGACGGCGGTGGTGGAGCTGGCGGAGCCGGCCCCGTCTGACAATGTCACCACGGGGGCCTGGAGGCTGACCATGGCGGGCGAGATGTACGGGTCGTTGCGCTTCAAGGGCACCGTCTCGTCCAGCTTGGCGTTCAGGTTGGAGCGGCTGTGGGAGAGAAAGTGTAAAAAGCTTAAGATCCTTGCACCCCTTTGGCACAATCGGTTAGGAGTGTGACAATACAGAGATTGTTTTGATATATAGCTATATTTTGCGGGATGATACGATACAGATATTACGATATCAATACTTTTGATGATGTCATGCATAAATAAGCACCGTCATGCATATTAATGAGGTAGCCGGGCACTACTATATTATTAAAGTACTACTATTTCACAGTCAATAGAAGCCAACAATGATCAAGAATTCAGTCAGAACAATAGAGGCCAGCAGCACTACAATCTTAGGCACTTAGACAAATACATTACACAAATACATTACTTTTAATGAGAGTTAAAAGTAATCGTTAAAATACGTTAAAAGTATCGTATTTCCTTCTGAAATACGACGTGTTTTTGTTTAAAGCAGTACTAAGTAACTCTTGCCCCTAGATGCCATACGCGCAACTGCAGGTGTCGTAGCAAATTCCGAACTTATTAATTGTCCGTGAGAGTAAATACAACGCTGACAGAAAAGACAAAGGGAGAGAGGGATATTGTACATCCAATTACACAATGGAAATATTTTTTTTTCACTCAAACTTGGCTGTAAATACTGTTTAAAGTGGCGCGGGCCTGCAGTTAGCTTTGCCCGTTAGCCTGTTAGCTTGTTCTTCAGTATGTCATCAGCGTGCATTGGCAGCTCCGACCCGGTGCAGGGAAAGTTGCTATTGTGGTTTTCTGGCCAGAGACACCAGGGGGAGATGAAAGACCCCCCAAGCATCCCATTAACACTGGTATTACCCCCAGAGGGACTACGGAAAGGATTTATTAAGGTAAACAAGTTACTTAGTATTGCTTTAAATGTGAATGAAGTGATGTCACTGACAAACCCAGTGCGTAAGTTATTGAGTTATTCATTCAAGAAAATGCGGTACAAAGGACAAAGCACATGAAAACAAACGTATATGGTGAATAAAATGTATATGTATGTAAAAAAGGTTAAAAAATTGCATGTTTAAAAAAAAATCAGGATGTATTGCAGATTATTTTTGTGCAAAATATCGATAATCGCAGTATCTGTGTATTGTCAGATCATCGTTATCGCGAGCCATGTATTCGTGTATCGAATTGTGAGGTACCCAGAGGTTCCCACCCCTACAGTCAATAGGAGAAACCCTCTTCTAGTTTTATATGCACTGTACAGTATGAGGTTTTTGCAATGGACAATTAAATGTCTAACAATGGACACATTTCTATAAAAATGTGACTCAAGACAATAAAGACCTCAATGCCACGCTGCTGCGCAATGGTACGAAATACATATTTCAACAAATTTAAGCTTAGACAATCTAGTTCAGGCAAAGGTCAGTGCTTAAGACCCTCTTTTGTTATTCATTCATTATTCATATTACATGTATAGGATCTAAAGCTTTTTTTTCTATACAATACAGTGGAATTGTGAATTGTCTTTAATAAGCAGACCTCGGGCAAGACACTGATCCAATCAATGATAAGGAAATCTGATCTGACCTGGACTCAAATAACAACATACATGATTTTAAATGGTATAAAAAATAATGAAGAATTTTACAAATAAACACAATTCTCTCTCTCTTTTCAGTCAAAATCAGAAAGTGGTACAGAGTGGTTTGAAAAATGCCCTTGGATCATTTTGTCCTTGGTTCATTATTGACACCTCAAAAAATAATTTCCCTCACACTGCGTGAAGCTCTCTGATTTCACACCTCGCTAAAACACTTGCTCAGTGCTGTGTGTGTGGGGGGGGGGGGGGAACATAGTGTCATGAGGTCAACCCATTTAGGAAATAAATGCTGTGCTGCGCTCTCAGCAGAATGGGTTTTAATTTGGCCCTGTCACTGAGTTTAACATATAGACCTAACATAGATTTTAATCATGCTGCAATTATCAAGAAACAAAACTCACTGATACGCTCAACTTGTCATACTTAACTTTTCTGCTGTTGTGCTAATTGCTTCCCCTTCCGCAACATATTACTGCGATTTATCAGGTTGAGTAACGCAAAAGGGCGGGTTTTTTTGTGGCGGGAGGATGGTCAGCGGTTTTATCTGCAGCTGCACTGGTTCATGTTATATTAAAGTCTATTATTGTATGTGTGAAAAGGAGGTGTGAACAAAATGCTTTAACCAACAAGATCTTAGCACCGTTAGGGTGCTTTTAGAGCTCAGTGCATACAGTATTGTTTGTTTCTGCTAGGGATGAATGATTTTAAACAATTAGCGCAATATTATGGTTATGTAAACACTCCCAGAAGCAACCTGAGATACTGTATGTAGCATGAACTGCACATGAACACAAGAATCACTTGCGCTTCAAAACACGTAGAGGTCTGAACTACAGAGTTTGCTTATTCTATACCTAAAATACCCCATGGAGACATTATTTTTTTTGTTTTCTGCAGCGGGCATTACATTACAGAAACAATTGCCGGCTTTGGGATATGAAAAAATGTAGCCATTCAAATTGCAATTTCTATCCTATTACAATTCAATCCTGACAGAGGTCTTATTTCTTTGTTTGTTTCTTCATTACAAAAGTCTTTTATCCATTGCGGCAACGCGATTGACTTTGTTTTTAAATAAATGGGAAACTTGTAGGCTTTTTAGAGCACATACAATGTACTATATGGAAGAACAAGTTAAGGAACATTGCCACGGAGACGCCTCATCCATGTTGACCTTATTTCAGGTGGAGAAACGAATGCGTGTATGTACTGTATTAAGTGCACCCACAACAGAGTAGTAAATATTTGATGATCCACTGGTCAGACATTTTGAGCACAAAGAACAGGCCACATGTCCCTGAGAAGCAATTAGTTTTATGCGGGGTAATGATGAATTATTCCAGACCAACTGTTTCAAATGCTATTTTCACCTTGACAACTTTCACAGCTTCAAGGGCCCAAGTTCACAGCAGTAATGAAGGAACGTGTTGGCACAGGCTGCAGAAAATATGTGGTAGTTGTATCTATTTTTATATACATTATGTACAGCTCCATTTGCGCAATAATATTAAGTCTATTTCTGTTATGCGGTCACTGATGGCTTTGTCATCTATTATACATTTATGTGTGAATATGTAGATTTAGCATTTTAGAAATTACAGGAAACATTGAACTATTTAAGTTTTCAGGCTTGTGGTAAATTCAATTCATTGCCCAAGATACAGAAAGGTGCTGACTGAGTGTGTATTTCAATGAATTAAATAAATAAATGAAATGAAACAATAATGGCAATAACAAGTCTATTAAAGCACACAACAAATCCCTTGCTTTCGTATAAGCTGTATATAGAGCCACATAACGGCAGTGTGTGCAGCCATTACCTGTTGGCCACTGGTCGCTCCCTGATTTGGATGGTGCTCAGCTCCTGGTTGTTGGTGCTGGGCAGGCTGAAGCTGCTCTTCTTGCGGTGCCGTCGGGAGCAGCAGGAGCTGAGGCCGTGTGGAGACGAAGAGATGGAGGAGGAGCGCGAGCCAGACTTGTTTATCATGCTAATGTCCATGCAGTTGGCCTGGAACGTCTGCTCATCCACAAACTCGTGATTCTGCAGCGGAGAGAGAGAGAGGCGCCAATGTGGGGTCAAGGGGGGCAAAGAATATCGCAAAATGACAAAGATGGCAAAGTATGTGATGCAATATCAAATTCAGGAGAAACGGAATAGTTAACGACAGATTCCATCCAACAGATTTCTTTTTGTTCGTTATCAGAATTAGAGCATTGAATAAAAAATAGGGCCATAGCTTTTCTGTTTTTTTTTGTGTGTCAAAATCTCAAAGGATTTTCTCAATTAAGTCCCCATGTGTCTTTCTTTGTACCAGAACAGTTTGGTGGAGTTAAGACATTACCTGTTGTAATTCAACTTCCACGCCATTGCCATAATAGTACAAAATATTGCCCATCACGCTGTTTAACACAGTTATTGAACACTGAATGATTTTCTCATATTGTCAACGCTGCTCACGAATCACCCCATTACATCTATAATGACTGCCTGTGCTAACTAATGAGAGAAGATGTTTCACACTGACGGCTAAACAGAGACTACAGCAAAATTGTTTAATAATTGCTAAATGAATCATCAAGGGGATCGAAATATATGGGGCCAGATGTCCATATTAAGAGCCATCTGCGAAAACATTCACCACTGTTATCCCTGTGACAAATGGGCTTGACTTGAAGGTCAGGCACAAATAATGTGTGCACTTGTCCAGCAGGGGGCAGGGCAACACTGACTGAACCATACTACCACTTTATCTACAAACGCTGCTGTGTGAGAGTACAGAAGGGGCATAATGTATATACTGGCATCTTGCATGATCCATGAAGTCTTTATGGGGCTTGTTCCCAGGGCACCAGCCTCCTACAGAGCAAAGGGATGAGATATGAGGAGCATGCTCTCTTGATTTAAAGTGTGCTCCTGTCTCTGTGCAGAGATCAGAGCAGCCAGTGTAAAACTCCTGTCACATTAACTCTCTTAGTTCCTGCTCTGCTGAATTATGGATTGGTTCAAATGAAGTGAGCTGGTTTGTTTGGAAGGATTAATGGTACAGGCTGGCAGAGTCATGTTATCTTTAGGATGATGCTAGTGAGCAGACTAAAGGTTCTCTAGCTCCGTTTGATGCTATTTTTAAAAAGCCCCACAAAGAAATAGGAACAGAGTATGTGCATGAATGAAAACTCAACTGTGTTATGGACAGAGCAATTGAATAAGCACAAGGTGCAGCTTTATGTTATGAAACAATGTTTTTTTAAGGTTTATTGGAAGGTTTATACAATAAAGATATTATTGTGATAGTGCCTTACCGAGAGTAAGAGTGTGCCTTACCGTGGTTTTCTCCAGGCAGTGGAGCAGGTGATGGTGTTGGCTCTCAAAAGGCGGGGTGGCAGGCTTCGTCACCAGGGACTGTGCTGCCTCCTTGCAGGCCTTGGGAAACACAAAAGATAAGTGCAGATGAGCAGGCCCAAGCCATCAAACACACACAGTCTCAGGCAACAGCTCAGTGATGTAGTGAAGAGAGGCGAGCGTAGAACGTTGAGAATGCAGATCTGTAGCACGGCAGCCAATCTACTGAAAACCTAGTGATGTTTAAACACACATGTCACACTGTAATTGCCATTCTTTCATTCATTTAATGAGAAAGACCATAAATCAACTTCAACCGAAAGGAACTCAAAGTCAATGCATAGCAGTGGCACACCTGGACACAGATCAGACACTACACAGATTCAGACCACAGAAACACGACACGCTGATGGCTCTGGCGGCTCTGATGGAGGATGTAGTGTTAGTCTGACCTAAACCTGGATGCTCAAGAAATACATTCAAATCACATCAAAAACAGAGTTTAGAGGAGATGCAGGCTGAGCTCAGTGTCCTGTGAGCCTTTGGGTGGCTCCTTCCCCTCCAAACCCTGTTGGACAGACATGCAGCTGCTCATGAGTCTCCAGAAGACCTGTCCGGCTGTATGGTCAGAGAGAGAGTCTATGTCGATGCTGCAGCAGTGATGTAAGAGAGAACGACCACACTGAAGCACTGATGATGGCAGCCCCTGGGTTACAGCATGGGAAGCCCCCCCACACCCCTTTGATGCATGGACCCGAGCACAGCGGCATGCAAGCGTCAGCGAGGCCCCGGCCAGCACGCCCCCAGCCGCCGCCAGGCGCCGTTACCTCCAGTGAGTCGAGCAGCAGCCCATTTTGTTTGTAGCGCATATAGGCATTTGTGCCTCGAATCTTCACAGCGCGGATTCTAGAAAGCCGAGTTTTCTGTTTGAACAAACAGACCTCTGTTTTAGCCTCTGATGTTTGTCTGTCACTCTAATTGGCTCTGTCTCCCTCTGGCAGCCTCTGTATTTAGCTGCGAACAACTATACTTAATCTATGATTTCAAAATTCTTCCATAGCAAACACTTTTAGAAATAAATGCACATATTGCAATTTAAAAGATGCTGACACTGTAGCCTGAAGATCAGTTGTTCAGTCATTGTCATTCCTGCACTTATATCTCTCCCATTGAAATAATACACTCAAGTAAGTTTAGCCCACCCGCACAGAGTTAGACACAAACACAATAAAAGATTAATATTCAGAGAGATAGTGTTTGCACTGTCATTCTGTTACCAGTTGATAAGACAGGACCAATAAGGAAAGGCAGATAAAGCAGAATACAGGCCTCTATCAGAATAACAGAGACAGACAGTAGGACAGTACCCTCTGGGCGCGGCGCTTCTCGGCCCGTTGGCTCTGGTGGTAGATGCGGCTAAAGTTGGACACAATGACAGGGACGGGCAGCGCGATGACCAGCACCCCACTCAGAGAGCAGATGGAGCCAAAGACCTTCCCCACAATGGTCTTAGGCACCATGTCGCCGTACCTGAAACACACAGCAAGTTGACATAAGCACAGGGAAAAGTGGCACCGAGACCTTGATCACAACAAGCTTTTGTCAATTTAAACTATTTTTATATTTCTTAAAATAGCTGCATCATGACCTTGAATTATTGACTTCAAATATGGAGTGGCACGTTTGAAGCGGTTCAGAAATAAATAGGCCTCGTCTGATGTCTCTGGCCTACTTTCAACGGGCCATGATGATGCTCCTTTAAAAGAGTTTCATATATAATTACACACCTGCTGGCACAGGCTAATGCGTTCACATTGTGACAGCGCACACTACATTTCCCCCGTGACCTCTGTTAGGCAAACAGCTTGTGAGAGATCCACGAGGAGCATCACGTTGGCTAAAAGCAAAGGGGAGCAGTATGATCCTCACCCCGGGGAGAGGTTAAGAAGCGCTTCTCAGCCACTTTAGTGTTTTGTTCTCCATGCTACATCCTAATGGACCTTTAATATTGAATGCACAACCAAGTTACACGAAAAAAGATAAAAGGACAGTACTTATTATGCAGCGCAGTGCATCATGGGAGTGCGGTTAAACACGAGCTATGTAAATGCTCCACTATGTTAAACAGCACTGACTGATTAATAGTAGAACATATCAGTGTCAGGTGGGTCTGAATCATGGCCATTAAAGAGATGGATGTGTCTGTCTCTGAGACAGACCTGTCTCTGTGCCCACTCCAGTCAACCTGCTCTGCACACAATACAGACACACTAACAAAGAAAATGCCGCAGCAGAGCAGTGACATTTTACTGCCACAACAAGTGGCAATTATCATTTTACATTAAGATATAATTAGCATTAGCGCTCCTCTAGAGCAATTAGGAGCTGCGGCACTGTACATTACAGCATTTGTCTCTGTGTTTCCTCGGCTGGTCTGTGAAACTGAAATAACATGAGTGATGTTTTCTGCACATCTCCTTCACATCTGTACAGCACATACAGCACAGATCGCAGGCTGCAGGTGGAGATGAATGATCAGGACCTTAATGCGTAAATGACCTGAGAAGACCATTAGCACCGGAGAGGAAGATGAATGCAGGTGGAGGGGGACATCAACATTGCTCAGTGGCTGTGACAGCGGAGCGTCTCTCAACTCAGGCAGCCTAATGTGAATGTATGGCTACACGGGAGGCTGACTATTTCATAAATGAAGTTGTCTAATGCCCTGGGCCGTCTGCTGGAGTCATTAGCCTCAGGTTTCCATCACATTGGGTCCAACTTTGGACTGGGCCGAGCGCAGCACAGAGATGTAAAAGTGGACGTTTTAATATCACGCTTGATGAGTCTCCGTGTACAACAGTTTGCTTTCAACTTGAGAGATCTCACAGTGATGTCATTAGTTTCACAGTTCATTACAGGTCAGGTCATTTTCCTATGTAATCCCCAGCAAAGCCTGACTGCAGGTGTCAATTATAGAAGCAGCATGTAATGTTGAAAGCCTATTAAGAAATGCATAAGGGAAAGTGATTGCACCATGTGTCATACTCCAGCCAATATCCCGTATCAAATATGTATCTACCTAAGGATCACGGAAATGTGCAATATTCATGACCAAGGGAAAACTTTGCATATTTCACTTTTTAAGAGTAATGCAGCTTGGCAAAAAACATCAAAATAGTGAGTTGAACTTAAAAACACATTGAACTTTGAGTAGATTTACATTTGCTTGGGATTGTGCTGTCAACCTCATACAGTCGTAAAGAAATGTCATGAGAAAGTTGGCGTTCTGTGGCTATTTTGTTTACTTTTATATGTCAGGAGGGGAGGGGGACGTTCTATTTTAAACGCTTAATCCCACACTCCATTCAAAGTTCTTTCTTGTATGGATGCTGCATGGTGGAGCTTTGTGAGGAAGTGGAAAATATTGATAACAAAATACATCTTCCCTGCTGTCGTTCAGCAAATAAGATAAATATCACGATTACCATATGAGGAAAAATCAGTTGGGAATGTAATGTGAGAAAATGATCACATCCTTTGGGACTCCACATCTCCCTTTAGAGGTGTTTTTTTTAAATTTAGTTTACGTCCCTTGCGATGCGTGTCTGTCACATACAATAAGAGCGCACATTAATGAGTAGATATTGCAATAACGATAAAGCAATTGCAACCATTTTGTTGTTCCAAGTTCTACCAAGAATTCAACAAATGTGGGCAAGTTAGTATGCTACATTGAACACAAATGAAACTAAAAAATAGGCTTTTATTCCAATAGGAGGGAAGGCAGTCGGATGGGGAGGGAAGTCCGCAATGTAGTGTAGCAGCAACAATGTATTGCAGTCCTCCCTGGCTGCGGCGTCTTTTCAAAGCGCAGCGAGCAGGTGGGAAAAAAAGAAAAAAGAAAGCGGCAAAGCGCGCTCCGGAGAAAAGCACTAACAGTGATGGATTGTTCATAAGGGAGAGGCTGAGATACACAGGGCCCCAGAATGAAGGCAGAGGCAGGAATTAACAGCAGCCGCAGAGATTAAAGTAATGTTCCTCTCTTTGTTCTCTGTTGTCCGCCGGAGCAGGTATCCAGGTTTCCGCGGCGCTCGGACCTGACATGGGAGGAGGCTGGGGTGGGTTGGGGACGCAAAGATGGATGACCAGATTTTTATCCGCCCCCACAGAGGAGGAAAAGACATGTCGGGATGACTGAGTATCAATTCCCCCCAATCCAGCGGCTTCACTTCGAACAGCGGCGGCGTGTTAAATGGCGCTACGGCGGGATGACGCCACTGCAGCACAGGGGCCCACCGTGGATGAGTCAAACGGGGGGGCCCACGGGCACCGGCAGACAACGGGAAAGGGGGGGAGGGGGGGGGGGGGCGAATGTCATGGTAAAGGGAACATTTGAATTGTTGAAGTGAGGAGTTGAGTGTCCCCCGCCCGGCCAGGGATAATAGAGCGATCAAACATTCATGAGTTTCTGTGTCAACGTGCGGACGGCGATAGAAGGTTGACCTTAAGAGACACGGCACTGACTCATCACCAGCGGCAACAAGTGGCTTTAGGGGAAAAGAAGACCCCCCCCATCCCTCACCCAATTTTGCTGTTATGAATGAGGCTGCTCTCTTTCATCTGGGAACAAATAAACTAACGATAAGGAGTTTTATTTTTTTACTGAATCAACTTTGCATGAGATGTGGAAACAGGTAGCTTCAAAAGAGGCTCGAGACACCTTTACTAAAATGCATTTTATAGGCATACTATTTGGTAATAATACACATCTTTATCTCTATTGTGCACTTTGTTCGTTAGAAAGTGTGATATTGATCTAAAACAAAATGCTGAAACAAAATATCCAGTAGCTTTACTTTCGGATGTTCTCACTGTAAACCCCTCTCTCCCTCCCACCCACCCTCCTCTTGATGCTCCCCTTTGCTGTGCAGCTGTTTTAACAAAGCGAAAGAGAGCGAAAACTCGGTGCTCTTCCACTCACTTCCTGATGAAAGGATTTCACTTCGGGATGAAGGGATTTAGCTTCGGGATGAAAGGATTAAGCTTTGCAAAAGATGGCGAGGTGAGGAAAGCAGGGATGCGTACAGGACCTCAGGAGGAGCGTTTTGGGCGCTGTCGTCAAGGTGTTAAGAAAACCCACTGGAGAAGATTCGGTGATCACTCACAAGATGCGCGAGTGGGTTGAAAAACAGCTCCAGGTCTGTTTTTGATCGGAGAATGACATTGTAATATGGTAATAAACTAGGGAAAACGTGGAAGAGCTTGGTCGCCTCTAACTTCACCCCCGTTTGGCCCCATAGAGGAGAGGAGAGGCTAAACGCTAACAACATCTTTGGTGTTTTTGCGTGACTGAGCGCACGTGTAAAGACCAGACAGGCACACATCAACTCGTCTAAGCTCCGGTAATATACTTATCTCAGTATGGAAAAAACATTGGCCTTGTTCCTTTAAAGGCTTCCAGTTGGTCTTTCAAGAAGGATTTCTAGCTTGATTCATTGACGATTAGAAAAGGTGAAATATATATATTTTTTTCTGATTAAAACCAACAGTGTTCAGAACAACCTTTGAAAACTGACTGGCAGCGAGGATACCAAAGTGTGCAGCCTTGTTATGATTTGAAAAGCACACTTTAAAACATTTGTTACATGCCATTTCACTACACAATGAGAAATGTCAAGAGGATTGAGTGGAAACAGGTTGTGAGAGGGAAGAGGGAAAGGTTGCTTGTTGATGGAGTATGTGCAAAATTACTCTATTTTAAAAAAGAAAAATACATATAACATCTTTTTGAAATGAAGAAAATGTAAAACCGCCCAGGCTCTTGTCTAACACGGCAGAGATATACTAGCGCCAAGAACAGAGAGAGGAGAGCAGGACCACTCCTCACCACATAGTATATATCCAACACATATACCCGCTGCTCACCACAATCACAACTCCCATTTTTCCGAGAAATCCTTTCATTCGTCATTTCCCTTCTCTTATCTTTCTCTGCATCTACCCTCCCTCTCTGTTTATCCCTAAAGATCAACCTTTACAAGGAAAAGACGCTCTCTCGGCTGGTTAAACTGCAGAAACGGAGCTCTCACCCCGAGTCTCATCTCACCCACGAACCAAGCCATCATCCGCTAATCATCCCATCGCTCTCCCAGTGTCTCCACAACCTGTTCCTGTTCCTCACTCAATAAATGTTTCTAATCTAAATCTTGTTATGGCACGGTCCTCCTCGCTAGTGAATCCACTGAGTCACAAAATCCTTTAATATCGCAGTCGGCTAAACATGGGCTGTTCCAAGTTTAGCGCGTGAAGTTGCCTCAAAATGGTAAAGAATCAACAACAAACACTCACTCTGACGGAGCAATGCCGGTGTGCGCAAAAAGGAGAGAAAGGACGGACGGGGGGGGGAGCCTGTAATTTGACATCTAGTTAAAGCAATCCTCCTTCCTAAAAAAGCAATCTTGTTCCTTGATTGTCTTCCAGAACGCAGTGTGTGAAATCTGACTGCCATCTGGTAAGTGTGAAGAGAGAGAGGAACAAACGCGGGCAAAAGAACAGGACATATCTGGATGACTTCACGCATACGTCATTTGTTTTTCTGTCCGCGGTCGGAGGGCCCGGGGCTCTGCGTGGGTACAGCCGGTACTACACATCGAGATCGACTTTACATACACTCCCCGGCCACATTATTAGGAACACTCTCAAAGTGCAGATCGTGGCTGTAACAAGTGGCACATTCTCCCGTTGTAGCGAAGGAGTGTCAAATTGTCCTGAAAGCTTCTCCGCGCTCGTTCGCCCCAATCCCTTGGTAATCGAGTTCACTTTAGAACTCTCCGCTTGAGGTAAAGGGTTTGATCCGCCATACAGCCCCACTGTTTACCCCATAAGCCAGCTCCACTCATTAACCTAACTATTGTCTTAAGCTGGGACGAAACTCTGCATCGGCATTGGTTTTACTTACGCCTCATTTGCCTTAACGATTGTGTAAAGGAGGCAGTTGAAAGTTCATTTTCACCACTAGCCGCTCGCTAAATGTTTTCTCGTTTGGGAGGCCAGCTTCACTTTGCAGATCAGCAGTTTTAGACCAATCCACGCTTCAGCGATGCCCAAACCTCCCGATTCACAAGACACCTTAGTGCAATGCTATCCATACCAATACCGAGACTGTGGACCTAAGACTTTAGTCAGTTTTCATCCTGCCGCACAACGCTGCATTTGAATGTATTTGTATTAGCATTTAGACATGGCCTACCTGTAAAGTGACCAGTGGATATAAAGCGCACACATTTATATGGTAAAACAGCCTGGTCGTAACTGAAGTGGGCTCTTTAAACGTTTGGCAGCCGACAGAACCTGAACGAGTCTCTCTCTTGAGGGGGAACAGGTTGAAGTTTCAAATGTAATCACAAAGGTCTAAACCAGGACCCGCTGTCTCACTCACTCACATGCCAGTTGTGATTACGGCCAGCAGCTTAGCAGTGCTGACTACTGGGATCCAAGAGGGATCGTATAGCTGAGGATGCTCTGCTGATGCTCTGAGCCTGACAACCCTGGGCAACTGTCGGGAGTTTGATCGCGAAAGTGCCGTTTTTCTCAGGCACAACGAGGAAGTAAAACGGGCTATTTTTATGATATAGCAGCGAGTGGTTGTGAATGAAAAAGGTTTTGGCAGATAAAGCACAATGCCTATTAGACGCTGTGAGTTCTGCTAATAGTATCCACTTAGGAGAATAAGGATGACAGTGGTGCACTTACATTTGTATATGTTTCTGATAGTTTTGTACATTCAGGGTTTTGCAACTACCCTATATAATGCAAATGTACAGTATGTTACATCCAACTGGTGCCTTCACATAAGACTAAAGAGATGAGTGCAAAACTTGTGATTGGGACAATAGCACTATTTAAACTGTGTGACACTATGTGATAATATTCTGATGATATTTTACACTACCAAGCAGCAGTGTGACATTTGGTGAAGATACTGACACACTCAATGGGCCAGATTTTGTGCCTGGCGCAAGGACAGCGCAAACTGTAAACGCTATGGTTATCTTCCATATGGAGCAGCTGTACAATGTCAATGTCAACTTTATTTGTATAGCACATTTACAACAACACTGGGTGCCCAAAGTGCTTCACATACAGGGCAAAAATACATGATGTAAACAATATAACATTAGAGAGTAAAAACACAAACATGTGTTTTAAGGGCGGTTTTAAGTTTCTAAAGTACACAATTACAAGCAGCACTGAGAGCGGTGCTCGGATGGCGGCGTCACATTCATTTCCTCTTTTACATCGTGCTGCCTTGTGTTCTTCCTTAAGCAATAAAGGTTCTCACAGTTAAACTAAAAACTTCATTAACCCCATCGTGAGCTAAACAATGTTCGTGTCCCGAGAGAAAGAGATGTAGTCGATACAGCCAGTCCCGTTGTGGCATGGATTGGACACGACCAAAACAAAAGCACATGTTCAACCCCACAACCCCTCCCCCTTCCCGGCCGTGGAGTCTGGTTGGAGGAAAAAGGCTGTTGTGCATAACATCCCCATCGGCCATGGGTTTCTCCACCCCACGTACTTCCCACTTAAATACGCTAAGTCTAGGAGCTGCAAGCCCAATGACTCAATGAACAAAAAGTCACAAAGGACTTTCAGTTCAACTCAGCATGATCCCATGGAGAACACTGGAGAACACTGTGAGGGCTATGCCATTAACACTGTGTCATGGTTAAGTTATTTAATCTTGGTTTTAATCAAAAAAGCACTTTGATATTGTCGGTAGAAAGCGATGAAAAGAAACTAATTTGATTAAAATCCAAGCATTTTGATTCAGCTGATCAGACGATAGATTAATGAGGCCTCTGTCCTATCACCGCACCATCTCTGCCATTCGCCTCCTGCTGATAATTACTGGTGTGCATGCAATCACATGATCTCACTCTCGAAATTAATATCCAATTCCACCACTTTTTTTCCTTCTATTGAGATTGATTCAACTTTACATCCCTCTGCCTGTTGGTATCTGCGGGGATAATCTTTTTCAGAGTGTACTATATTGTGTGTGGCAGAATCGCTTGCAAAAAAAAAAAGGACACTTTGTTGAGGAAAATTGTCAAGGTCGGACACTTTGAAATGACAGCGATTACCATTTTTTATCATCTCAAAAAGGAGATATGAATGGTGCCCGCTCAGTGCCGACATGCCTGGGCTGCTGTTTGATAACTGGGTGAATGGCTGATTCTCTTTTTGACCTTCAGCAAACATCCCGGTGCACGCAGCGCTCCGTATCACTGCTTCCCGGGGTAATTCACACGCTCCTTTCACAGTCCACCAGCTGCACAAGACCCCCACCCTCAAGACAAAAAAAAAATGTCGGAGAAATATCTGTCAGTTATCCTCAAACTCCGGTCTCGTCACTGACTGCACCAGTCACAAAGTGAAGGGACCAACGGGACAGCCGCAAGGTCAAGAAGACAGGAGCCTATTTTCTTGGATCCGCACAAAGGCCCAGTCACCTTGTTATTATGCCACAAGTCTGCACCTTCAGGAATAGACGTGCTAATTTTATTTTAATACAAATCTTTTCTGCCAATTATGAAATATTACTGGGTGTTAAGTTGTAGAAGTCCTATATGGCCCTTTGTTGACAATATTGATGTGTTTACATATTAGGAGCAACAATAAACCTATTTGAATAAAATGACCAGTTTTTGAATCAGTGGGTTCAATTAAACCAAACCAAATGGAGCGAGTTATCGAAGAAGAAGAAATCAAAAAATTGCTTCGTAATCGGACTCAAATCTTAAAGGAATAGGCCACCGTTTTTACATACTGAGATATGCTCTTACCTCACTTTAGACGTGTTAATATATCCCCGTCTGGTCTTTGTCCGTGCGCTCTGCCAGGCAAACGGAGCACATACGCAGCCTCTCCCACATGTCACATAGCTCCAAAAAAGCTCACGATAGAAGCTACCAAGCTCTTCCACGTGTTCCCTATTTAAATAAAGTTACGTGAAGTGTTTTCATGCGAAGTATATTTACACAGAAATGTAGCATGTCGATTTTGTAAGCAAATAAAAAGGGGGACTATATTGTGAGGCGTAATGATACGAGGAGTAAAACGTCCGCGCAGTAACTCCTAAAGGTTATTGACGGAAGTGAGCGGGGGAAGTCTTTAGGAGTTACTGCGCGGACGTTTTACTCCTCGTATCACTACGCCTCACAATATAGTCCCCCTTTTTATTTGCTTATAAAATCGACATGCTACATTTCTGTGTAAATATACTTCGCATGAAAACACTTCACGTAACTTTATTTAAATAGGGAACACGTGGAAGAGCTTGGTAGCTTCTATCGTGAGCTTTTTTGGAGCTATGTGACATGTGGGAGAGGCTGCGTATGTGCTCCGTTTGCCTGGCAGAGCGCACGGACAAAGACCAGACGGGGATATATTAACACGTCTAAAGTGAGGTAAGAACATATCTCAGTATGTAAAAACGGTGGCCTATTCCTTTAAAGGGACTATACGGAGATTCAAAATGTTAAAATTAAGTATTTTCCTCCCCCTACATGTTTCAACAATGTCCTAATGTGTAGAATGAGCCCAGACATATTCACCACAACTGCCTCTAAAATCCTGCACTGTTACTCAAAAAGGTGTTAATTCGGGTCCGAAGTACCGTCATGCACGAGCTTCATATAGACGGTGCCGGTACATGTATGACCTGAGGTGGCAGTAGTGAGTATAAAATGGCTAACTTGCATCTAGCCCCTTTAATCATCTTTGATCATCTTATTCAGGAGTAGATTCCCTCTGCACTGAGCCTTATCAATCATCAAACTTTTTTTAATCAATTATCAAACTTTATCTCTAAAGCGCTTTTCATACCGAAAGGTATCACAAAGTGCTTTACAGATTACAACATTTAAAACAATACGCCTGGCACACCCTCCCATATATATGATATTAGGACTAAATAAATAGATGTCAGTTAAAAGCTAAGCTAAAAAGGTGGGTCTTGAGCCTGCTCTTAAAAACATGAACGTTCTCTGCAGCCCTGAGCTTCTCCGGCAGGTCGTTCCAGAGGCGAGGGCCGTAATACAGGAAAGGCGCCTCGCCGTGAGTTTTTTTGTTGACTTTAGGAATAACAAGGAGACCCCTGCCGGAGGAGCGACGGGGCCACGAAGGTTCACAAGCTAAAAGCAGTTCTGAAAGATAAGAAGGACCAAGACCATTAAGACATTTAAAAAACATTCCGTGTACAAAAGGATTTGGAAAAAAACAACTACAGAATGTTATTTGGGTCAAGAAAATTCATAAAAAGGTATACAGTAAATGCCTTTCATTAATATTAATGCAGGCAAAAGTTCAATCTTGCCTCGGGCGCCAAATTGGCAGAAGTTAAGTGTAGAAAAGGCTTTGTCAGCAATTAATGATTTCTTAGCAACAGGTTCAGGTCATGACAATAGACTGTTAATGAGCAAATACCAGATCAGAGTTATTGATACTGTTTATACTCACTAAAATACAGAGGCTTTAGAACAACTTGAGGGCAGCTTTTTGGAATAAAGATGGGTGAAACCAACAATAATGTACCCCCCACATTCCTATACTTGCTATATGTGCAATACATTTTATTCAAACCAGATTCTGCACACACACTACAGAACCTCTTAAAACTCACTGGCTCCAAACAGGGAACTTTACAGTAGACGGCTCATGTTCAACACATTAAAAAATCTTCTCATCTCGACAGATGTGATAAAGGCACGCTGACCAAGCAAAGAGAGCCCGCATTATTCTTTTTTTCTTTTCTTTTTTTTACGAGGAGCAATGACAAGAAGCAAACGGAGCCTATCTCCACCACAACACGCCGCCCCGTACCTTCTCCACCAGGCAGAGAGCGCGCACAGTATTCATCCCAGCTGACAGTTAAATAATAGATGTACCAAAAAAAATGTAATTTCACTCCTGAACTCCATCATGCCCACACAACTATGAATCCAAGAAAATGGATTGTGCCGCATGTGTGTTGTAGCAAAGGCATAAGGACATGAGTGACAAGAAAGAGATACATTTTCGGGCTCGTTTTTTTTTTTTTTACTTCCTTTTTGCTTTTTTTTGCTTTTTTCAAGTGAGGAGCGCATGATTTATGGGCCGCCGTGAGTCAGGACTTGGGGGTGGTTATATCGCATTAAGAACCATCATAAAATTTAGTTGGTGAAAAACAAGAGAGGGAAAACTATAGTATCTGTCTTTCCGCACGCCGGCAGACATTGTGAGTTTGATGCAGAGAAAGAAGGAAAGAAAGAAAGAAAGAAGGAAAAAAACACAAAGCAGCGCTGCATAGGTAATGGTGGTTGCAGAAAGACCCAACCAGCTCGACCTTGTACTTATCTATGCTAACTGCAGGCGAAATGTGTTGTTTTTTTTTTCCTGTTATTTTGCTCCGAGTGCTAAAATATTAATCAGATTTTGTTTTAGCCTGGGCTTTTACTGACGGCTATCAAAAAAAAAAAAAAAAAAAGAAAAAAGCTGCAATGATTTTTCAGCGCGGCGCCACAGCCCTGAGTGTGAACCACTGCAATGCACTCCAGAGAGAACTGTGGAAAAATAAAACGCAACAAAGAGAAATAAATTATAGAAATGCACTTGCAAGAGCTGAGCCAAAACAAAAAAAAAACAAAAAAAAACAAGGGTCCAACTCTATGCCCCCGGACCGCGGATTTCCAACATTGCACCATGATAAAGAGATGATCATTTGGTTTGCAAAAAGAAGTGAAGATCTCTGAATCTCAAAGCAGTGCACATTATTCCAGGAAAACTCTGCCTGTCAGTCAGTCCACTGGGGGTTGTAGATCTCTCCTTCAATGTACCACTGCGTTTTTTAGGGGTTCCTTGCAGGGAAGGAGGGTCTAAAGACAGTGGACGCCCCGGGACAATTACCCATCTGCTGCTTCACTGTCGACTGTTGGACCTTTTCCATCTGCCTGCCTGTATAATTCAGTCTCATTGTTGATTTTCAAACTGTTTTTTCTTCTTCTTCTGGTTTGTATTATTTTGGTACAACTGGGTCATCAGTCACACGCCATGACAGAAAACATGGATGCCAATCTTTGTTCTTCCCGGCAACCTCAAATCACCACGTTCAAACAGCCACGATGGCAGTATTTCGATGCCGAGGTAGGAAAAAGAAAAAGAGTATTTTCATGTCAGTGTGTGTAATATTAACCTCAGTGACAAAAATGTGATGAAAAACTCATGAAAGCACGACATTAAGGCGCCGAAAAAGCAAGGGGACAAAAGACACAAAAACAAAAACGCTTCAAAAATGTGTTGAAAACGCCGTGACAACGCGACAAAGAAGTTACAATCGGTTGTGTAGGGCCTAGCTTTCAAAGGAGGTCTTACACTGGCCTATAGGCACTGAGAAGCTTTTAGATTTGGGTAAAGCCGAACTGGACAAAATCAGCTTGTGGGGGGTGAGAGGTTGAGGGCTTGAGTCGTATTGTATTGCGGTTATAATGTTGTTGCGTGTTGTCATTTATTCTGCATATTTAGTCCTGCTCCACCTTCCTCATGGAAAACGCCAGCCAACCCTTCGATATACGTCATACGGAGGGATTCACGCTGCGCAAATTAGCCTGTTAGTCATTAGCTAATGTTTCCCAAAGCTTCATTTCTGCACTGCTGCTTAGGTCGCCCTCTGCTGGCATTATGCACAACTACATTTGTATAACAAGCTCCACTTCCTGGACACATACTGAGGCACGTGTAAGGTGTATAAAGTGGTAGGTGTTTGTAAAAGCCGGGAATAAAACGCAAAATGCTTTTAATACTTAGAGCACACTGAATTGTGTCTAGGTTGTAATTATTTGGTGTTTTTAAAATGTGTTTTATCTTTCTGTGAAGCACTTTGGTCCTCCTGGTGTTGCTGTAAAGTGCTATATAAATAAACGTTGATTGATTGACTGATAATGAACCATCAACTGTATTATTTCATCTTAACCAAAACTTTTACACAGTATTGTTTGTACATCTCCCATGGCATTTGATTGAAAATAGGAATCCTGATTTTGTTCTTGTTTTGTTTTTACTGGCGGCTATTAAAGTAAAAAAAAAAAGAAAGAAAAAAAGGTTTCTCCAGCGCGGCGCCGGAGAGTGTGAAAGCTGCTGCAGTGCACTCCGGTGGGAACGGCAAGCCACGAGAATCCCAGCTCACAATAAATGAACATGATCTCCAACAAGATCCCCAAACGCCGCGCCTCGGCATCCCGATATGGTCCTGGGGCACAACACGGAGGAAGCGCCCGTGCCGGCCATCGGACATCCATCGGACATCCAAAGACCGGCGGGATTAGGGGGTGTGTGGGCTGATAGGGCAGGCTCTGATGCTATCCCTCAGATATACATCATCATAGAGGGGACATCCCACAGGCCTCGGGATTAGCCTGCTGGATTTGCACTGCAGGTGATAAGAAGAAGAGAGGGGAAGAGAGGCCTGGCAGAACTACACAAACGTAATGCAGGGGAGATGGGGAAGCGGAGATACCGGGGGGAGCCGGAGGAGCGCGTCGCCCCGCTGGATAATGTCTGTGGCAGGGGGAGGAAAAAACAGTGGCGGGGAGTGAGTAAGTGAACAATAGCTGGGGGAACTTTGTAGATAGGTGCTCATCACAATGTTGTTGTGTAGGGGAAGGATGCGGTGTGTCTTTTCACAATCCAGAGCGAGTTAGACTTCTGAAAGGCAAAGTCAAGGTTATAGTGTGAGATAGCATTGTGAAGGAGAACAAAAACATTGGCATCATCAGGTGTTCATAATAAGAGCAGCCGGATACTGATAACTTTGCTTAATAAACAGCTCCGGGCGGCAGTTACATAGATTATTAGTTCAATATCAGCTCTCACCAGTGCAGCTGCCTGTGTGTCCCTGAGCAAGACGAGTTTGTGTCGACATTCTTGTTCGGCAGGTGAACAGCGGTGTCCCCCAAAGTAAAAAGTAATAAAATAACAAGTATTCCCTGTTCTTCCTTATTTCTGAGTATTTTAAAGCTGCAGGTTGTTGCACTGGTAATGCCATACTAGATTTACAAAATTCCAGTAAACCTATCACACATTTACTGCATATAATCCCACACAAATTTAATTCATGGGATAGTTTTATGAATTAAAGGAACAGGCCACTGTTTTTCCATACTGTGGTATGTTCTCACCTGAGCTTAGACGAGTTGATGTGTACTTGTCTGGTCTTTACGCGTGCGCTCAGTCACACAAAAACACCAAATGTGTTGTTAGCATTTAGCCTCTCCTCCTCTCCTCTATGGGGCCAAACGGGGGTAAAGTTAGAAGCGACCAAGCTCTTCCACGCTTTCCCTATTTAAATACAGTTACGTGAGCGTTTACAAGAAGTATAGTCACGCAAAATTAAGCATATCGATTTTCTACAAATTTTCTTATAACTTCCCCCCCCTGATGGGTCCATAGAGGAGAGGAGGAGATGCTAAATGCTAACAACATGTTTGGTGTTTTTGCGTGACTGAGCGCACGCGTAAAGACCAGACAGGTACGCATCAACTCGTCTAAGCTCAGGTAACACATCTCAGTATGGAAAAACGGTGGCCTATTCCTTTAAGCTATTAAACAACATTGGAGTGAACAATGACTATAGGGCACTTTTACGCGTTGCTAGTAAAGCAAAATGTGTCATGTTTTTATTCAGATCGAACTGAAGATTACGTGTGTGAATGGCAAACGGTGCAGCCAAGGTTAGCACTAGCATGCGCGCCGACATGCCTGTCACTGGTAATGCATTGAAAATGAAGACTTTGTGATGCCGCAGTGTCAGTGCTGGCTTTGATCTCCCGCCTCAACATTTACCCCGGAGCCTCCATGAGCTGCACACTGCCAATAAAGAGCCAGGGAGAAATTCCTCCTTTTGGAGCCACGCAGACGGCGCTAAACCATATAGAATTATCTACGCATATAGCTCTGGCAAAGGCACCTCAGCCGGCTCTCTCCCCTTCATATCAAACATGTATTCCCTGTGCCTCCCAAATCCAGGCTTAACCCTCACCCCCAGAACGCAGGCGCGGCTAGTTATCACGGCGACGGCTCTGACATTAGCATGCACGCCCTCGCTCATTTGGGAGATCTTCTTAAGAGTCAGGGATGATAAAAAAAAAAAGAAAAAAAAAAAGGCTTTGCTCTCGCAGTCCTGACTTTGACTCACCCTTTCTTTCTGTGGACCTGCTCGGGGTCCAACTATGAGCTGGAGATGAAACGCCTCATTCCCTTTTCTCTTTTACCCTCCTATTCTATTACCATGCGGCGCTCCGGCAGCCTGCTTGACATTTTTCTTTTCTTCTGCTCCTCACCCGCTCCCTCAGCCCACACCTGCTGACACTTGAGAAACAACTGCTGTCCTATGCAAAAAAGAACAGCTTTTTGCCGCCGTTATGGGCCAAGTCACCTCCACTTTAGCCCGTCTTCCCTGCGATTGCTACCAATTCCTTGTGGCGATGCCTTTTAATTATCAGATGAATGGCTTCTCAGCATTAATACAAGTTTTATGAGGGTTAAGTGTCCACATGGGCCGGTAAAATCGCCTGCTCTGCCCCTGGAAGATGCACAAATGTGAGGGGAATATTTTAGAATAACTCAATACTATCAAGCAGTAATTAAGAAATTAATATGTTTTTTGCCCTTTTAGCTCTCCCTTTTAGAGCTTGTCAAATTAGCATGTAGATTTCACTAAGCTTTTACATTGGTCATAACCGGGCCATTTATCCGGGCTTAGCGGCAAAACTAAGAGTGATATATTGACTTTCTTCCAATGTGACAGGGTTAAAATCCTTGTTCTTTAGTTTAGTTTATTTGAGCAATTTCAAGTTCCAAGTTGTTAGTCTACATAGTCTTTGGTACAGAATAGGAAATAACATAGGAAATAAGTTTACATAGTCTTTGGTACAGAATCGGGTTTGGAATACTGTCTTATAGTACATTCTTAAGTATGGAATGGAATGGTGACAGATTATTGCTGCCGTCTGATGCTGCCCCATATAGAACCATCATTGCTATATTTATATACACCTGTACATGGACAGTACGTGCATATATAAACATATGGTTTCCTTCTTGTGTGTCTTCAATATTTGTCATCTGTGAGTACATTTCAGTGTGTCCTGGTCTATGCGTTTAAAGAAGCAAGATTTGGGAAGCTGTTGCCAAAAGGGGGCGCCCTTCAAGCACCAGCCCACCTCCTGCTCAACCTGTTCTTCATTGTACATTTGGAGGAGTGCCTTTGGGTGTCCTGGTCTGTGCATTAAAAGAGCAAGATTTTGGCGACCCGGTACCAGGGTGGTCCCACTCGAGCACCGGTTACCTCTTGCTTGCCCTAGTATTTTGCTGTATGTATTTGATATATTTATTTAGGTAGGAGAGTGGAAGGTAGGAACTTGTTCTTCTTCTTGTTCTTCTTACAGATGTTTGGTGTAACATGAAATAATGATCGGCTGAACTGAAATAGTAATTTAGGTCAAAACACAAAGTAATTGGTGTTTATGTGAATTGATCATGTAGCAGCTGCTAAGCTTGTAGTTAGACATCTGCCAACATGTTCTGGAATACATGTGATTCCTGCAACAGATAAATGGTTTGTAATCCAGTCTTCTCTCAAATGCTTATATATAACCCAGTGCATTTGATCAAGTTCGGCTTCACCCGAATCTAAAAGTTTACTCTATGGGAGCTCACAGCCTATAGGCCAGAGTAACACCTCATTTGAAAGCTAACACCTACTAAACTGATCTTTTTCCTTGCAATGTTGCCGTGTTGTCACCACTTTTTTCACTTTCATTTTCATCTCATTTTTGCCAATATATTGTTGAGTTTTTGTCACTTTTTTGCTGCACTTTCATCACTTTTTTGTCACTTTTTTGTTGCTCTTTTGTTGAGTTTTTGTCACATTTTTGTTGCTATTTTGAGGCTTCGGTAACACTTTGTAAGAAGATGAATGAAGAAGACATGATTTTAGGATGTCTTCATGCATGACGGTACCATGGCTCATCATGAGTTAACATGACTTCATGTTCTTTCATATATGACTTCATGCATGAATTAATTATGTAACTGCTGTAATGAATTCATGAGAAAAAAACTTAGAATCATGAATTCACTAAAACATTTACATTTTTTTTTAACAAAAACATTAACTAATCATATGCATTATGGGTTTAAATTATGTTTTTGTGTTTTTATGTTTGCTTAAATGGCTTGGCAAATAAAAAATCTTGAATCTAAACAATAATGATGAAGTGTTACCGAGGTATTTTCTGGTGACTTTTTGGGTTTTCATCCTTGTTTCTTCTCGTTCTTGTCACTATTTTGATTTTTGATTTTTTTCAATAAACGTTTAGATTTGGGTAATGCCAAACTGTGCTCGGTGGAGGTGGTGGTTATGAAGTTAAAATGTACAGGGCATGAAGAAAAGGAACTCAATTTTAACACATATTCACTTATCCGAAAAAAATGCAATTACAGTAGCCATATTTCCAAAATGGCTAACTAACTATAATGCCGGAGCTTTTCCTGAGTCTTCCCCGTGTCTGAATGGGAAGTGTTGGCCTATGATGGTGGTGCTAAGCCATTGCTAAAGGGAATTGAGCGTTGCTAATTTCTCTTTCTCTGTTTACATTCTGACCCGTCCTCCTTACATTGCGCTGGGAAGCTGGGGGGCTAAATATATATTCCCACTCTGTCGGTATAATACTTTGATAATGCAATTACACTGCTCGGTGGCTCAATTGGCAGGGCAGGGGGAACATGAAAGAGGGGTTGGGAGCACGGAGAAGCGCTGTGCTATATGGATTATAGACGACGAACGTGATAGTAAAAAATGAAATCATCAGACGCTTGAAAGCTTATGCTAATCATCTAATTTCATATTCATCATAGGTTAATCGCTGAGCACTCGAGCCGTGGCATTTGCTCGAACACAGAGGCTTTTTGGTTGAGCAAGCAGTCGCCCCCCCCTCTGAGGTGCCACGGCCGATGGTGAGGTCAAAGGTGAAATCAGACGACCACTACATCTTGATTACAAATACAATAGAACTACAGGAGATATGCTGAAATGACATTTGCATACGACTCAATTTGATACAAGCATCAATTCTCAAACTGCTCCAAAAAAAAAGTAGAGAAAAGACAAGAACAAAGAAAAAGTCAAATGTTGAAAAAAGAAATCCCCCATATGGTCATGTTTGAAGCTGTTAAGGGGAAAAACAATTTGGAGAAAAATCTAAACTTTCTCTAATTATTCACAAACTACTGTAACTACTAGATGCAAGTTTGCCATTTTATACTCACTACTGCCACCTCAGGTCATACGTGTAACTGCACCTTCTATATTAAGCTTGTGCATGAAGGCAATTCGGACCGAAGTAACCACTTTTTGAGTGACAGTGCAGGATTTTAGAGGCAGTTGTGGTGAACAGGTCTGAGCTCATTCTACACATTAGGACATTGCTGGAACATGTAGGGGAGGAAAATACTTTTTTAACATTTTAACATTTTTAAACTCTGTATAGTCCCTTTAACAAATGCTGAATTATGAATATAGTTTTCTGCTAAATAAAGATACAAAGACATGGAGAGGAGCAAAGTGGTTCAACAGCCCATAAACACATAAAAAATGTAGAATTCTAACATGATACTTCATGTTAGCATTGTGCTAATGCTAACCCTAGCTAGCGTTAGCTACAACTGCCTTTTTTTCGCTTCTACTGAACAATCTGCTGTGAATAAACATCCATATGGACCTATAGACTTTACTTTATTTGTATGTGATGAATATGTTTATATTTCGCCATAAAAATGCCTAAACAGAGTGAAAAATTGTGTTTCCCAA
This sequence comes from Gobius niger, assembly GCF_951799975.1. Classification (NCBI taxonomy): domain Eukaryota; kingdom Metazoa; phylum Chordata; class Actinopteri; order Gobiiformes; family Gobiidae; genus Gobius; species Gobius niger. The sequence continues at coordinate 21,301,633 of NC_136863.1, read as the reverse complement.
AAGATTCTATTTTCCCCCTCGGCGAGGCCACGTCCCCTTCTATGACACGAGAAAAATCTAAACTTTTTATAATTACTCCAAAACTACTTCAACAAATGCTGAATGCTACCCTATAAAGATACAATGACATGGAGAGAAGCAAAGTACTTCAACAACCCATAAATACACAAATAACAGAGAATGCTTCATTCTAGCATTATGCTACATGCTAACGCTGGCTACGACTGAGGATTTTCTTGCTTCCACTGAACAATCTGCTGTGAAAAACATCCATTTGGGTCAGATTATTTGTGTGTGATAAATATGTTTAGGCCTATATCCTGCCAGAAAATGACTAAAAAGAGTGTAAATTTGTGTTAAGGCAATAAAAGACCTGGCAGGAGAGGCAGAGCAGGGCAGTTTTTGACTCTGGCTACGCAGGAAAGATAAGTCGTGGGGGAAAGACAGGTCCTAAGGCAGCTGCAGGGGGCAGTGGGGAGACGTCCCTACTGCTGCTCCACCACCCAGATGTTCCGGGATTAAAGGAGTGAAACATCTATGAAGGGGGGCTCCCGGCACTTCCGCCAGTGCCCTTTGGACAGCTGCAGGGTCATCAAGCAGAAATGCTATACAGGTGGCGACACTTGTGCTCAAATCTGCTCAAAAATTTCAAAAAAGAAACATTGGCTGTCATAAATTCTATTGGCTCTGACAAAACGTTTTGTTAGACATTTATGATGATTGCATCCCGTTTTTGTTCAGACTTTAAAGCAGTTTTCTAAAACAGCTGATTCCCTCACATAGCTGTGTAGTCTCTCTGAACAAATCCAAACACAGCATCTGCGCGCACTGTGCACATAACTGCCTGTACTAACGCTTAAAGACTATTGACCGGGCGAGATTTAAGAGTGACCCGGTGACCTCTGCGGCGCTCTCGGCTGATGGAGAGGAACCAGCGATGGCGTAAGGCCTGAGTTGTTTCGGTGCGCGCAGTGAAAACGGGGATTGGGTCCAGGAGCCTCATCACCCTGACAGCAGATTAGTGCTCAGCGGCGCCACGGCAGACGGTGCGAGATTAACTTTGATGTGCGATTCCACACCGAGCAGCCGCTGGATATCTGCTCCCCTCCACCAAATAGCCCCTTAACTGGGAGTCTACAATGTGTGAATGTGCAAGCTGCTGTATCGGGGAGAAATCTGCCTCTCTCTGCAGCACAAAACCGAGGCGCCATCGCATGTCGAAGCGAAATGTGGTTCAGTAATACCCCAATAAAAAAGACACAGAGATGATTAGGTCTTATCTTTTTAATGAGCTTAATCAACTTAAGCGTAAAAATAAAAGCAGTTGCCTCCTCATTTCTGTTGCATTTAGATCTAGCAGAGATACAGGAGATAGCAGAGCAGCGCACACTATTTTGCAAAATCGGAATCAGCGATAAAAGCTAAATGAGGATGGGTGAGGATGCTATTAACAAAAATAGGGCAGAATAATTTCCAAGAAAAACAAACATTAGCTTTCTGCGGTTTACACAATCTCCTTGTTCCTTGTAACATTTGCAATTCCACAGCAAAAAATCGTTCTCCTAATGTGCAGAAATTTGCATATTAAACCACATTTCACCTCTGCTCTACCCAATGCTTTATTGATATCTGAATCTGAGCCCCAAACAATGCCCTGTCACAATTATTCACAATCGAATCAAAATTACTACGGTATTTTAATGGTTGTAATGAGCAAATCACTTCTTGTTTTTTTTCTTTTTTTCTTTCATCTTTTCAAATGCATGATTGTTGGATTCGTTTAGCCGTTTATATTCAGGTTCCATCTCATCTCAAGTTATTAATAAAGTGCACAGTGAACTGAATGCTGATGTAATTAAAATTAATCTGAACCTTGAGACTTGACAAGTCACTAGTGGGTTCATAGTTACAGACGGCATCTTTAGGAAGATGCCGTTTGTAAGTGGTCACGTTAGAGGGGGTAAACAAAGAGGAAAAATAACAACTCTTTCACCTATTACTCCACAACTACTTTAAGAAATACTGAAATATGGGCGTTAATTCAACCTGGTAGACTCATTTCAGCATCACTGACCTCCAGCCAATGGTTGCTTCCGAGAGGGCCACACCTCCACCTCAACCTCCACCTCAGCCATCAGCATAAGCGCCACACCTCCGTAGCAGCCAATCATCGCCCTCGGTCCCGCTTTTAAGCCCCAGCAATAATGGTTTGTTTGCTTCCCAGCTGTGCTGCAACCCACCTCCGCTCCATCTCCACCTCTTCTGTCCACGGCTTCTACCTGCTGTATCTTCACGGGTCTTCCATACCACCACCAGTGTCCAGGCTCCGGGGAGGACATCCCTAACTTCAAGATGTTCATCCATACTGGCTTTCATACATCAATGTCCAGCGCCGGGGTCTGATCGCCAAAACTAATATACATGTCAATAAATCTTCCTAATCGCTGCTTTTGTCTGTTTGAATCTATCCAGATTGAAATGGATGTATTTATTTTATAATAAAGATGCAGAGACACAGAAAGGAGCAAAGTGATTTAAGGCACAAACTTGTACCTACAACAGTGACTGCTAACTATAATACTAATACTATGTGCTTGCTTCTAGTGGACAATGCTGTGAGAAAACATTGATATTGACCCCATTTTGACTTGACTTTAACTGAGTGTGTTAAAACCAGTGAAAAAAAAAGACGATTTCCAACGTACTTCCTCACTAAGCCACGCCCCCAGTATGACACGTTACTGTTTTTGTCTATAGCCTGGAGATGTTATTCCAACTTCAAGTGCTCCATAGTTTAGGTCCCGTTACTCTGAATTGTTTTAACCAATGACAAATTCATCAGGCTCAACATGAATCCAGATCCTAAGCCAAATGAGTGCCCTGCTGGTGCACTGTACTCGCCACCTTATTTTTGGTGAGCTCAGTCCTCAGTTAGTGTCTGGTGCCTTAATGATTTTATGTCATGATGCTCAGCGCTGTCTCTTTTAAAAAAAAAAAAAAAACACTGCTTTTCCGCTGTAGCACAGGCAGACAATTGGAGCCTTTCACACTATACTGTAGGCTACACTGAGCTGAAGCACTATTGATTCAGAAAGCCATATGTGTAAGTACTGTATCCAATATAAAAATCTAACTTAGATGGTGGTGGGAACAGTACAGAGAAAAGGCCATAAGGAAAAAGTAAGTAAACCGGCTGTTTAAGAGGCCTATTGCACTCTCTATGGGCTTTCGATAAGTGGTGAATTGGTGTCAGGAAGGCCATGTGACATGATCAGCAGCTACACCCGGAAGTCTAAAGTTTGAAAGCAAAAAATAAGGGAACAAAAAGTTGTTGAAGTGTTGATTTTTGCTAAATATAACACAAAAAAAAGCTCCAACTTAAAGTGTCTATATCAGCTTTTGTGAACAGCTGCGGTTTTCTTCGAACAAGCAAAGCAATGTACTGTACCTTGCAATATAGATAATGCAAAGCGCAGGTTACAACGCGCACTGACACGTAATCCATTAGAGGAACCACCGTCAGTGCTTTTGCTACACCGGCAAAGATCCGTTAGTACATCCCCCCAGGACAGCATCTTTTGAAATACACATCAAGGTACAAAAATCTGGCCGTTTAAAAAAGTGAAGCCGTCGAAAATGTCAGCGTGTGAAACTGAGGGGAAGAGAGGGGCTGTGATGAGACCCAAAGAGCGCTGAGGCGTGAGAATGTGGAGAGCGCTGAGTGCACGGCAGCCAGGCGGAGGACACCAGTCGCAGATAACCACAGGTGGGTCGTAATGAGGGAGATTGTGTCTAACGGGGTGCTTTTCTTGAGTAAAATGTGCGGTCGTTGATTTGTCAAAACGCAATGCACAAACAAATGCTCTCCAGTAGCACAACAGTTTCAATTTCATTCCTTGTAAATGCTATTCCAAACAAGGAGCACTGTTACTGCCACAGAGTGTGATGTAAACAATTAAAAAGCACCGTGACGATTATCGATTGAGTGAATTTCAATGATCATTGATCACCCAGCATGACTTGAACTGGTGACAGACAGAACTTGTTGTAACTCTAACGCGATAGTACATGGAAATAATACGAAAAGTTTAAATGTCAATTCATTCAAGTAGATTACATTATTATTTTGATTGGTTCACACATTACCAAATGACCCATAACTTCCCTGTTTAAGGCGAGGTACAACAGCTGAGTAGGATTTTTTATTTTTTTTACTGAAATGAATATGAATCTTTGGCTGTGCACTAATTAATTAATTCATTATAGGGACAGTGCATATTAATATACATTATGCATGTAAATATCCCAGAATTAGCCTAAGGGCTATTTTTCATCTGTAGTCCCATAACAACAATTTGAGTGGAGCGTTCATTTATAGTGGATAGAGCCGGGTTTAATCTTAACACCCGCCGTAACCAAGTGCATTTTCTCCAGTTTGGCTTTGTCCAAATCTAAAAACTTCTTGGAGAAAGTGTCAAAATAGTGTCGAAAACAAGGATGAAAACACAACAAAAATAAGACAAAAAAACGTCAAAACCTTGCCAGAAAAGCGACAGTAACACAATTAAAAAGCGACAAAACCACAAAAAACCCGACAAAAACACACCAAAAAACTACAATCAAGCGGTGAAAAAGCGACGAAAAATAGACGAAAAATTGATCAAATCCGACAAAAGGCAAAAAAGCAACGAAAAACTGACAAAAAAAGAGAAGAGAGCACGACAAAGACGCTTCAAAAAATGTGACATAAACGCGGCGACAACTCAACAAAAAACTAGCGATCAGCTTTGTGGGACTTAGCTTTCAAATTAGGCATTACACTGCTGCTCTCCAGTCGAGAAGCTTTTAGATTTGGGTAAAGCTGAACAGGAGAAAATACACTCGGTTAATGAATGGGTTAACTGCGTGGTTTCTGGAGTCAGTGGTAGTTGGGGATCGAGACACAATTGAGGAATTAGATATTGAAAAATTCCAAAATTCCCTTCGAAATTTTGTTAAGTTCAAACTGGGAAAATTTGATTGTGTTGAGTGTAAGTGCTGCTTACATGGAGATTTTGTCACGACAATGGGATCATTTTTATAATTTGTTTTTTGGAGAAAATAGTTTTCAAGTTACAATATCCCCGATAAATCTTCAGTGCAATAATGAAACATCTTATTGTAAAGATTAGGCATTTTGTTTTCTGGTGCATTCAAACCGGCCTGCAGTTTGAAAATGTGTCGTTTTGCCTGCAGTGTCTCCCTTTTAAAGCTCAATCCAAGTTAATGATCTAACTTGAATGCATTTACTGCCCGCTCTCCCCCATCTCTGCAGATAACACCGCGATAAACCAGTTGGCACGTGAAGGGAGTGATTGGGAACAACTGGAACACACTGGGAAGAGACTGGCCCCCAGGCAGTGGACGCCCCGCTCCTCTCTCCCCCCTCCCCCCTCCTCCCTCCCCCACCACCACCACGCAACATCATTACCTTTTCCATTTCGCTCCACGACACTGCCGCTGTCACGTCCAAAAAATGACACGAAAATAATAACTCCGGGGGCCGAGACGGGCCGCGCGACCAGAAAACTGAAAGGTCATTGAGTGGATGAAAACTGGCCCCGTGTTCACGCCATCTATCAGTCATCAATAGCGTTATTACTGCGCGCTCCGGCAGCGGGGGTGAAATAAAACGTGAATTAAACTGACCCGCAGCCCACAACTTTCAAGAAATTAATAACACCAAAGGGCATCATTTTCTAAACTTTCTTTCGGCGCCAAATGAATGATGATGTTTAAATTGCAATGTGTTGGTTTGGCTGAGCGGCAAAGCTAACACTTAACAAACGAAGGTTACTCATTTTAATCACACTACAGCACGCCCTCCCCTCCCTCCGTCCCTGGGGGTTGCTGCTATATTTAAGCATTTTTTCATTTCTTCGCCCCTTTTTTTTTCTCCTTCGGTCTTGGCTGATGGCAAGGCAAACGCTTGGTGGGAAGTCTGCCCTTGAAGAATAAGACAGAAGGAGATATTTATACATGCTGTACAGGGAGTTGGACACATTCTGCTTTGATTGTTAGCAAATAAAATTACACCAATTGACTATGACTTTATGCCGAAACCATAATTCTCAAACTGCGTTACGGGAACAACTGGTTTTGATCGTGATGGCGCAGAGGCAGTAATTAAGAATTTCTTGCTAAGGTTGTGTTTTGAGCCAGCTCTAGATCAATATTAGGATTTTAAGTGCATAATTATGACACAATTTTTGCTCAAAAATAGTAGTTATATTTAAGATTTTGCAAAAGATTGTACCTAGTTTTCTTTCAATTCTGCAGTATATGATGTAATGTACTGACGCTGTTTGAAGATTTAGATGATTTGATGTTTCTAATTATGGAATGTTGTGAATACTGTAATGTAACTATGTTCAGATATGAAACAAAATGAACTGAAGATGGACTTTGAACAAAGATATTTTCAGTATAATGTATTGTCTGAAACATGTCTGTAATTCAAATTGATTTTAAATGTGTGGCCCATGGGTACAGCTAATGGGGATCCTAATAAATAAACAAGAAAAACAGTGCTTTGTTCTGTATAGCCTTTTGTTCTGGTTAGTTCTGAGCAGTTTTTTTTTCAGTACACCCGGTTCTCTATTCACCTGGTCACTCACTCATACTTTTTGTTTACAAGCAGGAGCGTCTGGGACCCTACTCGTATAGCCAATTATTTCTGCGGTAAGATTTTTTTTTATTGATCTATCACAGATGGTATAAATCTTCTATAGACCATTTTAAACACTTAAAAGTTGCCACGCTACAGTACCTATTTACTGCTTATGCTACTCGACACGAACAACTTGACAACCGCCGCTCCACAGCATCCCCAGTTGTTGTTTTACGTACCTGTCCTCATCCCTCATAACCATTTGCCGTGAGTCCTGGGAGACAGACGCACAGTAGAAGATTTGTCTCCATTTTCCTGCATTCAAACGCCTCCTTTCTAATTGGACTCCTCCATCTGTTGAGGTCTACACTGTGTCTTGAGGGGATGCGGCGGCTAAAACATCTTATCAAACACACACACACACACACACAATACATGAGGGACAGTGGAGCTGGAGAACTGCCACGGAGAAGTCTATAAATGTGTGCATCGGGTAATCACACATAATACTGCCTGAAGATAAGCAGATAGGTATACACTGTGTCCCCTGAACATGGGGACGCGGAAAATTAATCTACTCTCCAGCAGCACACAGCAAATCCAGCAGCGGGGGAATACTTTAATAAGAATCATCTCACAATACGACAATGTTGAGGGATGCTTGAAACTAAAATCGGTCATATCGAGCAAAACTTTGTTTCTCTACAGTCTCCTAAGAGCAGAAAAGGGGGTAATGATTTCTCACTTAAACTTTTGCACAGTGCTGTAAGTGGCAATCATTTTGACGTATTTACTTGAACGACAGTGTCACCATTATACTTACAGCTAGTCGTGACTTAAAGCAGAATTAAGTACCTAGAGGCCATAAGCGCCACTGCAAGTGTCGTAGCATGTTGCGTTTTTTTACTCATTAATTGTCTGTGAGAGTAAATTCTACACTGACAGAAAAGACAAAGGAAGAGAGGGATATTGTACATTGTGCCACAACCCAATTACGCAATGGTGACAATTTTTTACACTGAAACTTGGCTGTAAACACTGCTAAAGTGGCGCTAGCCCACAGTTAGCTTTGCCCTTAGCCTGCTAGCTTCTTCTTCCTGATTCCATTCGTGTGTATTGCGCCTCCAACCCCGTGCAGGGAAAGCCGCAAGTGTGGTTTTCTGGCCAGAGACACCGGGGGGAGATGAAATACCCCCCAATCATCCCATCAACTCTTGTATTACCCCCAGAGGGACTACTGAAAGGATTTATTAAGGTAAACAAGTTACTTAGTTCTTCTTTAAATAGAAACATGCTTTTCTTGTTGCTTTTCCTGACCTTATACGTTTGTTAAGTGTGATGTCACGACTTCCACTTCTGGGTACTAGCAGACCGGCAAATATGCGAGAAAAAAACAAAAACTCTTTAAAAAAATAATCAATATTTCTGAAACTCAACGGGGAGTTACTGAACCTACTTATTTCTCAGACTCATTAGCCAAGCTGCTGCGCCGTTAGCCTTTATCTCCGCTAACCCGGATGCACCGGTTTTTGGTAAATATTACTTTTATAGCAGTAGGTACAGCATTTTTGGCTCATGGGCCTGATAAATAAGTATCTTCACTAACTCTCCGTCCACTTAACAAACGTATAGAGTTGGGGTTGAAATGTTGGTGCAACGTAATCCCAACCATTGTCTGAAGTAAAAAGTCGAGTATAGAGCCGTGGGACAACTCGGTCTGCGCTTGCGTTCAAATGCTGTATGTAATCCCTCCATTATTTAATAGTGCGAAATCTCTATTGGTTTATCATTATGGGATGTGCCATGAATCCCAGAAATCTGACTCAATGACACAATCCCAAGCTCTATTAATATAATCAAAACACCACATTTTCTCACGGAAGTCTGTTGATTCAAGCATTGATCATGAGGATGAGTAACAAAGCCATACGTCTGTGTGGGCTTGCAGTCTTAGTAGAGCTCATTGACTGGACTAGGCTGACTGAGCACTGAAAATGATCATGGGGGCTGCTTTCAGGTCCCGATCCTCCAGATGAAAGTTTGTGTAACTGACCATAACCAGTTGTATTGATTGTCCCACAGCTCTATCTCTATATTTTTTGTCTAATTTACATTCAGCTATGCAGTCTCAAACACTAGGGACTAAAAATAATTCTTTAGCTTCTTTCTTCATAGGGTTTTCAAATCTACGCCACATTTGAAAAAATCAATCTACACGCAAGCACACAGCAGGTTTCCTAATAATCGAACAGAAGCTCTGCACAATAATCCAGCGTAGACGCCTGGTTGAAACGCACCGTCATTTGTATTGGCTGCGTGGCTAATAAATGGCCTTCCTTCTGCAGCCCTTCAAAGAGATTTAAAAATCCTGCCAAACCTTCTCAGACTCTCCTCACAGTCCTCAGCGTGAGTTGTTAATGATATGGGAAATTGTGTTCCTGGTGCTTGTCACTCTTTCCATCCCATTGACTGGGAGTTGAATACTCGGGAGCGAGCAGTGGGACGTGTGACAGTGTATTTGTGCTGATGATTATAGCCCATTAACTTTGATGGATGCCATTTCAAAGCAAAGACAATGGGCGCTGCCTTGAAGGCGGCGCGGCTTGTTTTCCTCCCGAACATAGTGCGTACATAAAACAGAGAACAAAAGAACCCCGAGCAGTCAGAAGTACATGTGAGATTGATTTTGGAATCGGAATGGGGCCACTTCACCTTTGGAGGTAATTGAATGTCACATTGAAGACGCAACCTTTTGCAGTAAAGTCTCCCAGGACGTGACCCCCGGCGGATCCAAAGCGTCCTCTCGGTAGACACACTGCAGATGCAAATGGTGTGTGGGCCAAATACGCACGGTGCATGTTGAGTGAGGTGCTATGTGCATTTAAATTGGGCAAAGCCTGATGTGAAAATGTACAATTGATTGCGGTGTCCGTTGTTATTAACACTGCAGGCCGGGCGGCTTTGGTCTCTGCCCGTCTCGCTGCCCTGTCTTTGGCTATTTGTTTAACATGCATCCATTATGCCTCATTCTCAACAACATGCTGAGAACATTGACTTTTGGTTCAGCAAAGTACATAGTTAGTATATTAATGCCATATTATGCTCTGACAAATGTTATGATATGATCCAAAAATCTATTCTCCACACAAAAGTACATTTTAACAAATCAATTGAATTGTAAATCAATGTATTAGACTTTATTGTACATGCTATGGCATCTCCGCATTGGGCTGCAGCTGTTATTTTCACTTTGTTAAACATTGCACGATTACATTGCCAATTTTCATCCAGAAAGCTTCCGTGTTCTCTGTTTGTGCTTCTCTTCACTCAATTTTGCAGGACAAACAAACCCGTCGTGTAGCCTTGGTGTGACATAACTTTATTTGCAGAGCTAAACTCGCAATTTGTCGTGGCCTTCACGCAAAACCTAGTTAAAATGTAAGTAAAGTCAAATTCAATACACTCCCATTGTTAGAAATGACAATATTTGGGTCAAGCTTAAACTGTAAAGAGCTAGTTTTATTATTATCTTAATGGAAACTTGATAGAAACGTCCTGATTGTTTTCAGTGACAAAAAACATGATTTCAGCGCATGTACTTCTTTGACAGATGGAGAGGTGGATCAGGGCGGACCGCCATAGAAATAAATTGCACTGACTTAGGCTCGTATGTCAGCGATGGTGATCAATAAAAATGTGCTATTCTGAGATGCAGACAGTCCCTCGAGGTCTGTTTAATCCAGAAATTGCTGCGTTTACACAATACACTTCACCCGTCTAGCCTGTGCAAATGTAGTGTGGTGTGTGTGTGTGCGTGGGTGTGTTCTTGTAATTACGACATTGTGTGGACCAGTAAGTGAGGACATTTTGGGTGGTCTTCACTTATTTGAAGGACTGTTTGAGGATCAAGATGTGGTTTTATGGTAAGGGTTAGAATTGGGTTTAGATTAGGGTTAGGGTTACAGTTAAGGGCTTAGGGTTCAGGATTAGGGTCTGGGTAATTATGTCTATGAGTGTCCTCACTAAGATAGTCCTCAGTAAGATAGTCCTGTCAGTCTACCCCCAGGCAGCTGTGGGTACAATAGTGGCTTACCGCCACCATGACCTATCTATGCCCCGAGTGTTGGTTTTGCTGATAACAATTGCAATGTTGATTTATTCACCAAAATACACCAAAGTTACGTACTTGCGGGGGGGGGATTTAAATTCTATACTGTATCTCAACTAATCCTCACAGTTTGTACAGTGAGCGGCAAAGATGCAGCCAGGAAATCCTCGGCCTGGGAGACTGAGAACAAACAGTATATATCCGCAGCGGCGATCACCTTTCTGTTCTCGGTAAAGCTTTAAACTGTTGCCAACAAATCAGGGCTGCATCAATAAGCGCTGCATGGATTGGATTTGGATTTGTCAGCGTAACGTTACGATACATGAACACACTGTACTGACCTGGCGTGACCTCAGCAGCGGTTAGCATAACATACAACCTGCTGTTCGGCAGGTCGACCCCCTACACCTACGTAACATATGCTTTTATAACCTCTATACGCTGCATTCATCACAGGGAATATTCAGAATCATATGAAATTGGCTGCTTAGAGACTGCATTTTCAATTAACTGATGCTTTTAAATCTGTGATGGCAAGAAGTTGAAAGAAAAAAGTCAGGGGAGAGTAGGCAGTAAGAAATAGCAAATTCAGGTAAATAAAGATAGTTGAATGATTGAAAATGTTTTCAATCCAATACAGTTAAGACCAGAGATACAAATTAAAACGGAATCCACATATTTTTGGGTTTACTTTTGAAACTCGAAGAGAAGCGTTGAGCGGTATGACAAAAAAAAATCCTATTTTTCTTATTCACCTTATTCCACCCTGCCCACTTTTGCCTCTTTTTGCTTTGTCTCGGCACTTCCGTTGTATTGAACCAGAGCGAGAATCCCATTCATTTAAATCAGGGGTGTCTAAAGTGCGGCCCAAGGGCCAATGCGGCCCTCAGGCCAATATTTGTTGGCCCTTCTTGCTGATTCGGTACAAAATATCACAGATGATTCTTTTTATTTGAAATGTAATAATTCTACACAATTCTAACCTAACAACTAACATTTTATTGTGAGACAAAGCTGGCATGAAGATTTTAAGCATAAATAAAAGTACAGGGCACAATTTAAACCTCTGCTAGTTAAAGGTTTTGTGGCACTAACCAACGATCTATGGCCCTACAGCCCATGTACACTTCCATATGAGGCCCCCCATGAATCAAGTTTGATTCAAATGGAGAGCGAGGGGTAATGTTGTTCGCCGATAAAAATCTGATGTTTAGTAGATTGATTTGTGTAAAATGTCCAACGATCATTTGCGCCAACAAGTCAACACTGCATCGTTTCTCTGCTCGGCCTAAAATCGGCTTTGTTTTCATCGAGTAACTGATTTTATCTTGACTTCTATGTTAACTGATAGGAGAAAAGGGGCGGGCACAATTCATGGCGGCGCCCACGCGAATTTCTGGAATAAGGTGAATTTGTTTGTGATGAACATAGACAAGCAGCTTTCCCAAAACACACTGCCACAAGCATGGATGTCGTGAGTTAAAAAGCCCTAATTAATATCAAATACCAATTAATTAGAGGCGCACAATAGTTTGCCGACTATCATTATGGCAATGTTAAGTGATGCATTGTCCATAAGAACCCTCAATATATTGCAAAATCACTGACGTCTTCCATCTGACATTTACACGGCTTTTAAAAAAACTGTTTTAGTAATCATGTGCCTAATCATCAATCACTGCTTATGATTTTGTTTACAATGACTGAAACGTACGGAGTTTAAATGACAGTAGTGGAATATTGCATTTTTCATCTAGCGCATCCATAGATTTGATTATGACAATGGTTTGGAATCTGGACTATTTTGTCTACATTGCGTCGCAGCCTTGGTGGGGGTCTGCGTTATGGGTTTATTTAGAATATCATATTAGATAGATGATAAGTCTGAAGGCAATTTAGAGCGTTTCCCATTCTTTATTTGTCAAAGAGCCTGTTCAAACACATTTATCTCACTTGAGAGGTAGATTATTCTTATCAGATTTTGCTTCAAACTAATTCCCACCACTTTGCCATGGAAGCTATTTTTACTCAGAGTCAGCGCTTTATTCGAAGCTGCTGGTTTTTGTTTTCCGGTCGAGGAAGATGCAACCCGGCTAATCTTAGTAACTTTGCGCAAGGTGACTTTTTCTGACCTTTAAGAGGTTCGCTCTCAGAAAATGATGTTGAAATAAAAGTGAGAGACGGATGTGCGCTTCCTTCAAGCTGTCATGTAATTTAGAGCGGCGCGGCGCAATAAAAGCATCTCCACTTGTCTCTGAGAAGATTTAATACTGTCTTCTTTATTAAGCAATAAATCTCCAACAATAAAGCCATGATTTACCCACTAGGATCATTTAGGGACTGCAGTTTCATACAATTACTTCACACGCTGATAAATTAGTGCTATTTTTGACCCATGCCATTATACCAACACACAGTTTGAAGGCCTCGGCATTGACAGCGCCAAAATAGTCATCATATCTTCTTTGAGAAATTCAATCAAACTGCCACGGCTTACACTATGGAGATCAATGTGATAAATAATGGCACCAGAGGACCGGCTTTTATAGTGTCATCCATCTGTCTGAGCCCCCATTGAGACAGGTATCGGCGAACACAAATACAGAGCGCGCAGTGACACCTCACACCTGTACATGAGGAATTAGTTTGAAGGTGAACGCGACAAATACGGGCCCCTGGAGCACGCTGGCCCGTTTGGATTCGGTTTTGACCAAACGGCCTACATTAGGTGATGTATTTGGCTATTAATAGAAAGCTGGGGCAAGGCCTGAAACAGCTGCTATGCGTCAGGGTGACAGGTTGACACGTCCCTCATCTCCGTGGGACCTCCCGCCAGGCAAAGACGGGAGGGAAGAGCTTTATACCTGCGCCCAAATGGGACAGAGGGCTCTTATCATTCACAGAGCATAGGGGGACTAATAATCCATGGAGCCGGTGGCAAAGAATCAACAATGAAAAGTGGGTTAGCAGCAGTGGCCGGCGTGGGCAGCTGGATGTGTGCGCTCCACGCTTATTCAGGCTCAACAAAGTGCATTTTATTCACTATCAGTCATGAAAAACGGCTGATAAAAAAAAAAAAGAAAAAAAAAAAAGACAATCAGAAATACAGAGGTACAGAGGTTAGGGCTCGTGCTTCACAGCCAGAAGGTCCCTGCTTCCCACCAGGGACGAGGCCTTTCTGTGTGGAGTTTGCATGTTCTCCCTGTGTCTGCGTAGGTTTCCCCTAAAAACATGTACAATAGGCCAGGATGAATGACAGTGTGTTTGAGAGTGTGAGTGCGAGTGGCTTGTTCATACATTTCTTTCAGTTATGGGCGCCATTGTAAGGGTTTTTGTTTTTTGCAATGGCTTTTAAATCATTTTAGTCCCATAGATACTACTAAATCGGTGTCCTTCAAAAATTAGGGTCGAGCAGTTGTGGGAGAGGTATGGACTTACAATTCATCACGAAAATTTGAAGGTCGATGTATTGAGGCAGGAAAGTATCGCGATAAACGATATTATTGACTCTAACGATAGTAGACACTGTCAACTCTCAGGCATGTAAATGACCTTTGTTCTCATCATATCCTATAATACCACACAAGCTGCAATAAACATGAAATATAATAGAAATCAATTTGCTTCAGTTAGCAATCAAAGTTTCACAAAGAAAAAGAGGGAAATGCTAATAAATGCAAAGACGATAAATATCGAGCCCAAAAATATATATCGTTTATCTGTTATTCATTGAACGATAAGTTGATGTAGTATTATTGTGACAGCCCGAGATACGATTTGCAATTTATGTTTAGAAATGAAGATTTGGTTCAGCGTACTCACTTTGAGCCTGTCCAACAGCATTAACATTTGACAGAAGACTGAAATATGGCCGGCCATAAACATGAGCACATAGAGCACAGGCATTTCAGAACAGAAGGTTGTATACATAAGACCACATGGGAGTTTGATGCCTGCAGAGGACATTCTGTTACCGAAAAAAAAATTGCAGCGTTATTGTTTTTAGAATCAGGACCATAAATATTGTTATTTTTGATTCAATGGAATTCATTTGCTGATGTATTGGTGTATATATATTTTTTTTTTACATCAGCTGCTCTGTTCCCACACCTACGTGCTATATCAAGATCATATAATTAAGGACATGCGACTGCTAATAATAATAAAACCAACTTAAACTTTAACTTCCAGAAGCCCTTATCACAAAAACATATGACAAGTTGAAACCTGTGCGTGGAAAATGCAGTTGCACATCACAAAAACAACTCTATGCCGACCAAATCTTCCAGTCAATATTGGATTTGGGCCGTTTAGGTGTTACCAATGGCCCTTAGTTTCAATTAATGCCTTCCCATCAAAGTTTCAGCGCTTGCTCTTAAATTGATTATGTTGTTCTCAGGGACATGAAAGGCTGTATTGATTTTAGCAACCCCCTTACAACACTGTAACTCGCCCGGTATTATACAATCAAAGTGCGTCGCTAAAGCAAACAAATAGGGAGACACAAAATTAGTCTATACCATAACGACCACTAAACTGTCTATTGTTACTGTTATGCAACTTTTGAGATGAATTCATTTAGGTTTGTGTTGATGTGATAAGACAAACAGTGCATTCAAATGAAGTGAAATATCATTTTTATTCTTCAGCCTAGTTGTACATTCGTATGTGCAGAACAATACAAATTGTACTACTAAGTTTTGTACGACTAAAGTTTGTCAGATTTACCTCAGGGTGCAGAATTTTCAATCTTATGCGACTGGGTCTGACAGAAAGGTCAATGTGTCATACTGAATGTACATTTACTATGGCGACCAGGAGAATAAAAGGAAACAGCCAGATGGCCATATGTATAAACAGCCATTTATAGATATTCACATTATTCTAAATCAAGACCAAAACAACGCCAGAATGAAACTAATTTCAGAAAGTCATGATTGAAAATTTACTTTTCTATGTTTTTAACCTCTTAATCCCCGCCTTAAGAAAGCGCTTTTTCTCCAGTTCGAGTTTTAAAAGCTTCTTGAAAAACATGTAAAAATAGTGACAGAAATGAGACGTAAATGAGGATCAAAACACAAAACAGGCGACAAAAAGTTATTAAAAAAAAGCAACAAAAATGCAAAGAAAAAGCAACAAAAACTCAACAAAACAGGCGACAAAAAAGTTGTGAAAAAGCAACAAAAAAAGTGACGCCAACGCAAGGAAAAATCTAAGTTCCAGTCAAGAAGCTTTTAGATTTGGGTAAAGCTGAGCTGGAGAAAATGTGCTAGATTAAGGCAGGTTTTTTTCCTGCTCTGAAATTAGGGATGCACCATATCGGATATTGGAGCAGTTACTGGAAAAAACATACGAAATCGTGTATCGGCTACAAATATCCGATACTGAACCGATACCAGTTTTGGCTCTCAACACCTTAAAAAGAAAACTTTCACCACCAAAATCTAAGTAAATATGGTCATGCCTTATTTCATTGTAAAGCTAGGAACCTGGGGAATTCAATCGCTGATTTAGTTTGAACCTCCGCGAATGTATTTTGATCGGTGCGCAAAATTTTGTGGTTAGCAATAGCAGCTAACGCTAGAGGGAGCATGCTAATGCTAACGAAAACTAATCAAGGCTGGGTCAGAAACTATGATAGAAATACCTAAAGTCGCCTAATAAAATAAAATCGGCCACTGCTGAAGCCAAGTGTTTGTATTTTAGTTTAAAGGAATAGGCCACTGTTTTTACATACTGAGATATGTTCTTACCTTAGCTTTGACGAGTTCTTTAGGACCTGTCTGATCTTCACCCGTGCCTTCAATCACGTAAACACAGCGCAGGCGGCGTTAGCATTTAGCCTCTCCCCCTCTCCTCTATAGCTCCAAAACTGGTCAAGATAGAAACTACCAAGCTCTTCCACGTTTTCCCTATTTAAATATGGTTACGTGAAGTGTTCCACTACAAAGTATAATTACACAAAATTAAACAATGTTGATTTTCTAAGGGGATAAAAGGGGGAACTATATTGTAAGGCGTGATAATACCAGGAGTAATTTGGCATCCGCAAAGTAAAGTGAAGATTACTGCGCAGTAAAGTGAAGATTACTGCGCGGATTTCGAACTACTCCTAGTATTATCACGCCTTACAATATAGTTCCCCCTTTTATCCGCTTAGAGAATCCACATTGTTTAATTTTGTGTAATTATACTTTGTAGTGGAACACTTCACGTAACCATATTTAAATAGGGAAAACGTGGAAGAGCTTGGTAGCTTCTATCTTGACCTGTTTTGGAGCTATAGTGGAGAGCAGGAGAGGCTAAATGCTAACGCTGTCTGCGCTGTGTTTACGTGACTGAAGGCACGGGTGAAGATCAGACAGGTCCTAAAGAACTCGTCAAAGCTAAGGTAAGAACACATCTGAGTATGTAAAAACGGTGGCCTATTCCTTTAAGAAATAACTATAATTGTAATAATCAGATGACTTCATGTGAGTTGTTTATATTACTGTAACCTAAAGCCGGTCATATACCCAAAGATATTTAGTGTCAGATCAATCAATTTTTCACTCAGAGAAATGCACTTTTAAGAAAGTCTCTATTGGTAAATATTGGATCGGTAGACACTCAAACCCCAGTATCGGTATCAGTAGCAAAAAAGCTGGATCGGTGCATCTCTATCTGAAATTATATTGTTCCCTCCAACTGTTTAGTCAGAGCTGCTGCATCCACACGCTTGTCGAACCTTGCGCTTAATACAACTCCATAATATTTGGGGGCTTTTAAGTGATATCACAACCCTAAACTTGTTACACCGTTTCATTCCCGCGCGTGCCATCTTTTCAGACACGAAAGTCTCCGAACAAGGAGAACATAACTTTCAACTTGATCACGTTAAAAAACTATTTCTGCTGCGTCTCAGATGAGGTGCCAGACGCGTTACATCACTCACACACTTTCTCTTCTCGCGCAGACTGATGATTGCTGTTAGCTCTAATCTGAGGATCGGGGCTGATCACAGATGCCGCTTGTTGGCTGTGGGGCGTTTTTTGATAAAGAGACAAATGTCAAAGGAGGAGGGATATACTCTCTCACTCTGGCATTAGGAGAGCTGGCCCGGACTCAACATATTGTGTTAGTATGCTGTCCCACGCCCAGGATAAGGAATGAGCGGAGTAGGAACCATTATAACGCCCCTTCTCAGCAGTGATGGGTGGGACTTTCAGCACCTTCTTGACTAATTGTCCGATCCGGCATCTGCGCTGGCAGCCTCGGCTCTCTGGGGTCACGCGGGGGCAATGTCGGCAGATTTAGCATGATTGCCGTTTTGTTGTTTACAAAAGTTAAAGGCGGCTAAAAATAAATAAAAAAGACAACTGCGCTCATGCCATGCCAACGAGATGCTTTAGACGCTCCAGGCATGACAGGCATTCTGGAGCCGGAGCTGTGGTGGGGTAATTAGTCCTTTTACAAGATACAAGCTCGACATCGAAGTTTGATGTTGTTTTAAAGGTCAATTTATCCTTCAGTGTATTTTCGGCGTGTTGACATTACAATGCCATGAAGGGGACATATCTCGCATAGCTGACTATTGTTTTGGTACCTCAGCATGTATGCTATGTTCTGAGATTTGAAATAACCCCTATGTAAAGAAAAGACAGTAATTAGTGAGACACCGGGCGGGGCGGGATTTTGATTTGAAGAGTGAGAAACGATGGGGGGCGCTTCGGCAGTAGAAGAAGAACAACAAAAGTGAAGAGAGCTACTCAAAATACAACTATAGATATCTTTTAGATGAGGGACTATCATAAAAACCTCTTATCCCCTCCTTTAACCAGGCGCATTTTCTCCAGTAAGGCTCAACCCAAATCTAAAAGCTGCTCCACTGGAAGTTACAGCCAATAGGCCAGTGAATGGGCTCATTTGAAAGCTAAGACCTGCAAAACTGATCCTAACTCTGGTTGTCGCCGCGTTTTAAATCCAATTTTTGCTGTGTTTTTTTCATCTCCTTTTGATTGCTTTTTTTGGTTGTGTTTTTGTTGCTCTTTCGTCGCCTTTTTTGTTTTGTTTTAGTCAGATTTTCATCGCATTTTTGTGGCTTTTATGTTGCTTTTTCATCACTCTTCAGTCGTGTTTTTGGCGCTTTTTTTGTTGCGTTTTCATCCTCGTTTTCGGCACTATTTTGACGCTTTGCTCAAGAAGCTGTTAGATTTGGGTAAAGCCAAACTGAAAAACATGTGCTTGGTTCGACTTTAACATTTTCTCCAGTTCAGCTTTAACCTAATCTGAAAACTTCTTCAATGTAAACGCCTCATTTGAAAGCTAAGACCTACCAAAATGATCTCTCCGATTTTTACCCTTGTTTCCATGAGTTGTCGTTGATCTTTTTCTCTCATTTTTTGTCGTGTTTTTGTTGCTTTTTCATCCTCATTTATGCCTCGTTTTTCATCTCTATTTTGACGCTTTTTTTCTCAGGAAGCTTTTAGATTTGAGCAATGCCTGGATACTTGGATAATAAGTCGTCTTGAAGATGCGAGACAGGCCTCGACTGTGACGATGTTCAAATCCAGGCTGAAAGAGGTTCTGTCTACACTTTTAATTCAATTTGAAAATGCTGTCTATGAACTGAAGTTACTGAAGTCATTTCCCTTCTAAATGCCATTTAATGTAGCCTGATTTCAACCCAATCTTCTTGGTCTGTAAAGCAATGAATTTCTTTTTGTGTATAGTATTGTGCTCAATAAACTTGCCTTGACAAACTTGCAAATGTGATCTATTCGAGGGATTGAATGGCCATAAAACACGAAGAGTAAAGACGGCTTCTTTTTAAGTTCACTTTCTTGATGAAATGATTTAGTGACTGCAAGTACAAAAATAAATGAATAAATGACCGGAACACATCAAATCACTTTTATTATGTCTAAATCATTTGGACAAGTAATGCATGGCCTTTATAGAGATTTTTAATGTGCCGCCCTAAATGTCAAAGTAAAAAAGGTGTCACTACTACCCAGTAATGTCTTGTGAACTTGATAATGTGTATAATGCTCTTAGTAGAACATTTCCACATCAAAAATGCACGACATGAAACTAATGATCGCTTGTACAGTTCTGTCGTCTCCCTTTTGGCTCAAAATTTTCAATTCCCTCCAGTAGAGCAAAAATAGAGCAATGATTTATGCGCCACAATTCCATCAATATGTATCGACGTGTTCCTGAACTATAGGTGTCAGAAATCAATTCTTACCTGTCAGAGAATAAACAAATGCTCAATTAAATAGCAAGCGGAAGGATAAACTAATCATGCACAACAGAAACGCTCTTTGCCGATAAATAGTCTGTACTATGATCCCTGATAACTGTTAGGGGAAGAAATAAAAGATATCTATCAGCAACAGTTGATGTAACTAACTGTATAGAAAAGAAAGCCTGGCCTTTTTGTATCAACTGTTGCTCTTCTCTCCATAGACCATTTCTGATAGAACCTCTTAGTGTTGTCTTCAAAGTTACTCAAAACCATATGCTTATCCATTTCTCCTACACCGAACATAAATATTTTAGAAATACAAGTCGCGCCTCACATTCCGGTGTTTCCCGTTCCGCTTGTCAGTGGTCGTGCTGTTTTGCCCGACCGGCCCGTATGTGAGCAGTTAACCTTTCATTTGTATCATTTTCCATTCATAGCTTTCCCAGTCAGACAGAATGAGCTTTCATATTGTAGAGTCGAATTCCAAAGATCATGTGGATGGAGGGAGGCAGTGACAGAGTAATTGCGCGGATGCAGTGGTAGGCACAATGTAAACCAGGGTAGAAGATCCACTTAGTGCACTGCAGAACATTTCAGCAAAGTGATGAGGAGGCATTATGCATGTCTGCCCAGCCATTTCCATGACCAGACGAAGCATTTTCATCTGTATGTTAATGCTGCTGAGTATGTAAATAAGGCGGGTGCTGTGTGGAGGAGCTCTGCTGCTGCTACTGCTCGAGGCTTTGGTTTCATTTGCAGACTGTGTGATCCACTGATCCTGATAGCATCTAAGTTTCTGCGTAGAGAAGGCTGACGTACACTAACATATGGCATTACAATTAACTGAAATGAAATCAAAATGGCAATTTATCAATGTGCAAAGTCGCCTTACTTTTTTCTACAATGTTTGCAGTTAGTACAAAACAAATTGCAATGTATTAAACAAACATGCCCTGTCACTGTATTTCCACCTCTGCAAAAGGCGAGTAATTCTTGTAATAATTTAGCAGTTTGTATTTCAATCTTCTTTTTTTAATTTGAATGTTCTGAACTTGGTTTAACTGTGTGCTAAGAACACAAAAATGTAGCCCTATGAGATATGTTAATAGTGGAAGTCTTTTGTTTGAAGTTCTCCTCGCGCAGAGAGCAGTTTTCTTCGGGGACTCTGGTCACTCTAAAAGACCTAAATTTATAAAACTCTAGATAGAATATAAAAACTGTTGCCATGGCAAATTTGGCAGGTATCTTGCGATTGACTGATTAGCCAAACTGTGACAAAAGTCTGTAAGTTTAATTAAATACAAGTTAAAAAGTCATACAGTTGTTAATTGCACAGAAAAGTCCACCAGTTAGTGAAAAGGTTGTTGTTAAGTATGTTCATCACATTACTATGGTTACACACATTTTAACGACACATGGGTGTCATTTTAACCATGCTGGTTTTTGTACATCAGAAATAAAAATCTGAAGCTTAAAGGCCTATTCATACATCACAAGACGTCTTGTGATGTATTAACTCTATGATTGGCAGACTCTGGAGCTCTGTGGACGCTCGTAGCCGGTCCACCCGCCCCGCGAGGGCAGGAGCCTTTTTGCCCTTTTAAGGAACAGGCTTCGTGGGAAGAGATCAGGCAGCCATGTTCATTTCACAGGCCACACGGGATCATTACTATGAATGGGGCTGAATGGAACATTCGATTATCTCTTCTATCTTGTATCTATGATTACAACACACATTCGCTTTGGTATTGTTTCAATAAGCTTCTGCAATGCCGAACAATCCAGTGTTGCATTAATTTTTCACCAAGATCTTGCATTGCTGAGATCTTGGTGAAGATCTCAGGCTTTGGCCATTGCGCAAAGCCTTCTCCAACACATCCCAAAGATTCTCAATGGGGTTCAGATCTGGACTCTCTTGTGGCCAGTCCATGTGTGAAAATGATGTCTCATGTCCCAGAACCACTCTTTCACAATGTGAGCCTGATGAATCCTGGCCATCAGGGAAGAAGAAATCCATTGATGGAATAACCAGGTCATTCAGGATGTTCAGGTCAGCTGATCTGAGACCTGACCAACTGCAAAAACCCCAGATCAGAACAGTAAGTTAAATCCAAGTGTCTCCAATTAGTTGCATGAGTTCTTGAGATGCCTTAATCTCAAAAATATGGACTGAGTTAGTGAATTAGGTTTCAACACTTCTAGCTCCAAACAGCAGTCTTCGACTACACACCCGAAATATCCTGCTAAAATGTTCAAGGCAGTCATAAAAAGAAGCCTTTTTCACATCACTAACTCATGCAGAGTACTCTTGAACACGCTCCCTGATTTGATTCATTGGCTCTGGCTGGGACAGGCGCTGGTCTGCAACAGCGGAGTCAAGAGGAGCAAACGCTTTCTAACAACAGTGAAATCTCACTGATGTGTTTCCTCACATTCCTCCTTATTTCCTAATGCAGTGACGGCGCATTTGTTGGCGATAACTTTAATCTTGTTCTGGAAAATTCCATTAATCCTTGGTGCTCCTCGGCAATACAAAGAAGATGAAAATGCTGAGCGCTGGGAAAAAACACAGGCCCCATATTTTATGTCCTCACACTACGTTACCCAGCAGCCCCTTGTGCAGAACATGGTAGAAGCCCATCTCACTGCTTAATGCGGCATATTCAAAGGGTGTTAATGAAACCACGCGCACGAAATGAGTATTAGCGGTGCTGCCTTTAAAGATGAGTTGTCAAAGAAATCGAATCAAAAAGAAGGACAGCCGTTTTGTCCTTGCCATATAGATTATTTATCAATCTGAGCGGCCGCAGTGACGCATGCTGCTTTCAGAGTCCGTTCACACACGCAGTACCCTCACATTAACCAACCAGCTGCCCATAATCTGTTTCTCAGTTCAGGCCCACTGACCACAAATGCCTCTTCATTTTTGCCAATTGCATTAGACACAATCCCAAAATAAATCCAAAAAACAACCTGATCAACTTGATTTCGTGCTATGTACCTATCAATTAGTCTACACAAACTTTAGACAAAATGAATCATGTGCAGGCACTAACTTAAGAACAAGCCTGCATTAAACATGAGCATAAATGGGACTTTTTAAATAGGGGGTTGTGCTTTCCCCCCCCCGAGGTATTTAATAATATCCGTATCACTATCTTGGTGGTTAGAAAATGAAATATGGATCTAAAACAGCTAAAACAAAATATCCAGAGCTTTAACTTCCTGGTCCTCTGAGTGAGTTAAAGTAAGCCCCTCCCACCCCCTTCTTCTCACTCCCCTTCGCTATGCAGCCGTTTCAATAAAAAAGGCTCTTTTTCTAAAAATCGAGAGGTGAAGAAAACATTTCCCTGGATAGTTAAAGAAGAACTAAGTAAATCCTTTCCGTAGTCCCTCTGGGGGTAATAAGTATTAATGTGATGATCCGGGGGGTCTTTCATCGCCCCCTGGTGTCTCTGGCCAGAAAACCACAACTGCAACTTTCCCTGCCACCGGGTTGGAGGCGCTGTACAAACTACTGGAATCACAAAGAAGAAGCTAACAGGCTAACGGGCAAAGCTAACTGTGGGCTAGCACCACTTAAACAGCATTTACAGCCAAGATTGAGTGAAAAAATTGATCTCCATCATGTAATTGGATGTACAATATCCCTCTCTCCCTTTGTCTTTTCTGTCAGCGTAGTATTTACTCTCACGGACAATTAATGAGTAAAAAAAAAAACACCTGCAGTGGCGCTTATGGCCTCTTGGGGCAGGAGTTACTTAGTTCTGCTTTAAAGGAATAGGCTACTGTTTTTACATACTGAGATATGTTCTTACCTTAGCTTAGACGAGTTGATGCATAATAAATAATACCTTGGGAGTACTTCAATGTCTGTACCCCTTTTATCCGCTTAGGAAATCATCATGTTTAATTTTGTGAGACTAGACTTGGATCGTGTAACTTTTCATGTAACTGTATTTAAAAAGGGAAAACGTGGAACAGCTTGGTAGCTTCTAACTTCACCCCAGTTTAGAGCTATATACCTATGCTGGGAGTGGCTATACGCTAACAAGTAACAACATTTGTGTTACTGAGCGCACGCACAAAGACCAGACAGTAAGTCGTCTAAGCTCAGGTAAAAATAAATAATTTACAAATAAACATAAGCTTACATTACTTGACCTGAACTCTGAAGGTCGCGCAGATGTCTTTAAAAAATAATTTAAATTTGTCAATTTTTGTATGGTCATTTATTTGATGCCAAACTATACAATTATCACTTACCCGCCACATGCATTACCCCATTAAAGTGAGGAGTACTAATTGGAAAAAACAAGTTAACATATGCACTTAAACCTTCAGGGCTGGCTGTCAGCAGGAATACAGGTTTAACACAAATGGCAACAATGTTATTGACGACGATTCTCAAAAGCCTCGCCTTTCCGCAAGTACGCTCTTACAACTACACCTCTAAAAGCGCATAAAACATTTTAATTATTAACCAGAACATTGAGTACTGCAACTGCTTTTTCCCCTCAAATGCATCAAAATAAAAGTGCTTACGGGCTGTTGTTTTTGTTCAATAAAACTGTCAAAACCTGTTAAAATGAAAGTACAAAGAAAATGACCAGAGCTAGAAATCTACCTTCAAATAGAACGATGACTCAACAGATTGATGCACTAATACACCGATAATAAAACATTGCGGTGTTTTTCCAGAGCCCACCCTTGCGCCACGACCAACACATACAGCGTCAGTAATAAATCTATAATATATGAACAGCTATAAAATCTTAATCAATCATGCAGCCTACATCTCCCCTCTTAAATTCCCATCAGTCTGAAGTGCGGTGAAAAAGGGGGTTCAAATTAAACGAGGACATGCATATCCTCAGCGAAGGGAGAATTTTTTTTTAAAAAAAATCCATCTTTTCCATAATGATCTTAAACTGGCCAAACTATAGGCGGCTCCCTCCCCAAAACCCCTCGCTTTCTCCATTTGCGCGCTCATTTGCATGGATGGGCCGGCGCTCGAGCGAAGCGCATGCGTTGCCAGGTCCCGCTCATTAAGTCACCTGTCACTTCAGACCCATTTTAGCAGCCGCATATTAGAATCACCTCTTGTCCCAAATTAAGCAGCTGGAAGGGGATCGTGCCTTGCCTATACCTCCAGGCTAATGGCGACCTACGCAAATGTCCCATCGGCCACCTCTTCCTCCTGCTTTACATGCAGATGCATCACGTTGCCTCCTAATGGATCGCTTGATTTCACATAATGCGCCTGTACACACACAATGCCAAGCGACGTTGTGCGTTCGCGTCAACGGCCGAGATTATTACGGCCATTGCGGTACATAATCAAACAGGCCAAATGTTCACAGCCACTGTTGCAGGGAGAGAAAAAAAAGAAAGAAAAAAAGAAAGGAGTGGTGTTTGTCTGTGTCGACTGCCAGGGGATTGGTAACTCATCCAACTAAGATTATTATATTAGTGGTTTTCACATTGTGGCACTGTGTTAATCAGTCATCAGTTTTTAGCCTGGTCTTTGTGCGGGAAAACAACTGGCTGTGTGTGCAGTAGTTCTAGATTATTTGTGTGAAAGTCCTGATCTAGTCTAGACCAAATCTATCCTAGATTAGACCTACAGTTTAGCTCAACAGACACATACGAGTCCTAAAAGTGATCATATTTCCTGGTGAAGAGAAATACCTTCTGGGGCGATACTTAACACGGTGTGAAAACCGTCAGTAATGAATGAGTAATTGATATGAAACACATAATCAACACAAAATCTACGCTGCCCTGGCCACCAGCCAAGTTTTTAGTGAGCAGACTTTTGATCACACGAGGACTGAATGTCAGCGGCGGCAGTGAGATAATGGTTATACTTGTACTGGTTTACGATCGCCATGGTGACGCGCCTGTCTGTTAACCTTGTCTGCTCTGTCGTATAAATCCAGCCCTGAGAGCTTTATAGGCCTCACTTGTCACTGGTATTTTGTGGGAGGAGCTGTGCCACAGAAAAACGGCATACCACTAAATTATGCATTTGTCGCATACCCACAATGTAAAGCTGTGTTTGCGGCCGACAAATACCTGCA
Source organism: Gobius niger (assembly GCF_951799975.1). NCBI lineage: Eukaryota > Metazoa > Chordata > Actinopteri > Gobiiformes > Gobiidae > Gobius > Gobius niger. Next base: position 21,275,564 of record NC_136863.1, on the reverse strand, counting down.
ATCACCAATTAATCACCAGTATGACTCTAATCATTGCTAGTAATTTTATATTTGGATGACTTCAACTCATTCCTGCTACATTCTGGGTACCTGACGAGAATTTTATCAAAAGATATGTGGGTCAACAAGACATAAAATATGCACAAGCGTTACATATTTCATAAAGTTGTTTGACTGTAACAAACTTTATTGAACATGTTCCTTTTAGTAGAAAAGAACTACATTACTCTTTTCTAATCATCGCTAATAAAAGTGATGTTGGATCCACAGTGAAGCTTGGCCTTTCTCAAAGGTATAGGTCCAGTGCCCAAATGAATGTGTGCAGGGTTAAAGCCTGTCCACACTTCCCTTGTGGGTTGCGCTTGACTTCCACCGTTTTCACAGCTGCTCTCAGCAGTGCACTCCATTACACCTTAAATCACTTAAAAGATCTCAAGCACCAAAAAGTCCCTGTGCAGCTAATTCTCTCTGACTGTGGATCATCTGAGAGAAAAAGAGTGCACAAATATAGCAGCATCTGATTGCGGTATAATAAAGTGTGTTGTTATCTTTGTATTGGAATCTACAGCCACCTTAAACGGATCATATTAAATCAAGTCTCAAATGATGCTCTTGGAGCTTAGTGCGGATTTCAGAGATAGGGCAAAAACAGCGCTGATAGAGATCTCTTATTTTAGCACATCTGAAGACATGGTTAGACGGAGGCTGCTCCGCGCAGAGACTAGGCTGCATGAATATGAGCATAAGCGGGTCTTGTCCTGTGTGAGGCGGCAGCGGCAGTAGACAGAGGCGTGACACGCAGCTGCACACTGCTATTGATTCTCCGCTGGTCTCCAGGCTCCTCGCTCTCATTCAGGCTGACTGCCAAGTGCCTCTGAACAGGAGCCCTGCTCTCCCAATGTCTGCACGTCTGCTTAAGCACAATCAATGGGCCATCAGCAGGGGAGCGAGCGCACGCCACTGTCTTTACTTCCACAGCGCGTGAGTCAAGGAAATTGAAAGTATATGTAGTGGAAAGGCATCATGATGCCAGGCCGGCATAAACCATCAATGACTATCCGAATGAAATCAAATGCTTTCAGAGGCTCCAAATGGAGACATAAAAGTCATTCATTTCTGAATCCAATAACTATTTGTTGGATGTCTTTAAATGTTTCTTCACGCTGCGCTCAGAAACAAACCATCAGAAGAGCTCATTTCCCAAGAGAAGATAAGAATCTGCAGGTTGCTGGAGGAGAATAAAACAGGCTACTTCCTTACTGTGTTGTCAGCAGACATACTCCAGCTTTACCACGGCATTGTATTAGAGATGATTTCTACAAATCCTCTCTTCAAACTGATGGATCCTGAGGAGCAGTCGACTTTGTCTCTCAGTGATGGGCTTTCAGCCTCTCCACGGTGGTCCTATGCAGCATTCTGCACCACCGCAAAGCTCTGTACCGGGGCACGTTTGTCAGCCTGTTGTCACAGTTCAAAAAGGGAGGAAAGAAATGGCCCCATTATAATGGACATTTGACTTTTGTTCTCCCTTTACAAACAAATTTTCAAGCCAATCTCAGGAAACACAAAAGGTATTCAGGGACTGAATGCAGCACATATCTGTTGCGCTCCAGAAATAAATAATAAACCTGCCTGCACAGCTCATGTTTCATCTGCACTCATCTGATTGGAGCTGGAGAGACGCTGCATTGGAGACGGCTGCCTCAATCACTGGCTGCTGCATATCACTAATTATGCTCTCATTGGTCATCTGAGGCTGAGAGGTGCTTCGACTCCTATTGAATGAATGCAGGGGAAGCTTCAGGCAGGAAAAATCCACTCACTATCGCTGCAGCAGCCTGATAACAACAGATAGGAAAAAACCCAGACTACCAAGTCCTAAAATACAAAAACACTTGAGATGCAAGAGAAGTGGCGCTAAAGCAATAAAAGACAATAGAACATGAAACATTTTTATATGGGGCATGTTTACGTGAACTGAGTGAACACACATGCTCACAGCGCCTGCAGCCATTTATTTAGATTCTAATTTCTGATGCTTTGACTTTGCAATGAAAAGCTAACACGCTTTCAACAGGACTTCATTTGTGTGTTGTGGAAGAAAGGGAGGTGATGAGGACTGTAGGGTTTGCCTGAGCGCCTGTGTTTACACGGGCAGCTGGGATATTTTTACACACAAATTAGCCAAGACTTGATTATTATTTCTCTCTGTGAATGTGTAGCTGAGCGCCTCAGGCAGCTCAGTGCTGCATCCACTTTATTATAAAGCTATTTACAACATATCCAAACCAAATTGCAGCTACTTGGCTCAAAGAAACAACTTTTCAGCACCTTGGAAAGCACACATCCCCAGAAAGCTGAGAAAGGTAAATAATGATTACAATGTCAACAGCAATAATAATAAGACACATTGAGAAGCGGAGTGTTTGAGTGCGCTGTCAATTAATTTGATGCAATCAACTTAACATAGTTTAATTATTTTTTGCAACATCAGCACATACAGCTGAGATTGTGCATGAGCGTGAAATTAGCAGTTAAATATTTGCTGTAGAGAGAAGAGTGGTAGAAAAAGAGAAGCTTAATAACAGTGTAGGGTTTAATGAGAAGAGAATGCTTCCTCTTAAACCCAGGTGCAAAGACATTGACAGTAACCCTTAAAGTCCCTCTTGCTGCACAGCCTTCAAGCACTTTGATTTGCTGAAGACGCACCACTGACCAATAAAGTACCCCTGTGGTGCAGCATATTACATATTATGCTATACATAATGTTATAACTTGTACTGAAGGTAACTTTAAAATGTACAAAGCACCGATGAGGAAGAATAATGTATAGTATTAAACATAGAACAAATATTTAAAACCAAGAAAAAGCTTTGAGTAAAGATATATTCAAAGCATTCATTATAATGCGTGCATATGGCACGCGCACCGCCCCCACAGACCCTGATAGGACAGTTGTGAAGCGCGTGAGAGTACAGTGCTGTCACCTACCCTAGTGTTGTCATGGTGACGATGGTGTACCAAAACGCGGCGGGGATACTGGTGAACTTGGTGGCCGTGGAGCCTTTCTCTGCATAAAACATGACCGTAGCGAAGATTATGATGGCCATGGTGAGGGAGAAGAGCAGGAAGCCCAGCTCGGAGGCGCAGCTTTTTAAAGTGTAGCCCAGGATCCGGAGTCCCGCGGAATGCCGGGAGAATTTGAAAATCCGAAAAACTCTGAAGACTCTGAGCGTGACGAAAGCCCCGCTCACTTGGTCATTGTCGGTCATGACCAGCCCGATATAATAAGGCATGATTGCCACCACGTCAATGACGCTCATCACGCTTTTCATAAACTGAAAACGACTGGGGGCTGCGATCAGTCGGAGGAGATACTCGAACGTAAATATCATGACGCACGCAGTGTCCAAACAAAAGAAGGCCAGTGCGTAACGATCCCCACAGGAGACCTCTTTGGACCTGTTGGGCAAAGTCCCGCATGGCACCGTCTCCACCACGTTGGCCATGACAGAGATCGCGATGAAGAAGCCGGTGACATAGTAGAAGACCAGGGCTAGTGTGCTGGTGTGAGGGTTTTCAAAAGCCCGCCACAGATACTCCCGGTGCGACAGGTTCACCGGCGTGACGTCATTGCTCGCGTCCATTTCCTCGTCGTCCTGAAGCCTCTCTACGTTTTCGCGCCTCCTGTCTTTGTACTCCTCGTAGCAGCAGTCTCCGATGATCTCGGGGATGATGCCGAAGAAGGCGAGCTCCTCGTCATAGGCGGAGATGCACTCCTGGCGTGGGTAGTGGAGCTTCCCCGTGCGATAAAAATTGAGTATGTGCCTAAAAATATCGGGGTCGCGATCAAAAAAGTACTCGTTTGACTCCTCGTGGAAAAAGAAGTCTCTCTCCGTGCTGCCCAGCAAAGTGTCCGGATACCTCTCCAAAGTGGTTCGCCAGGTCTGAAACTTAGTCCCACTCACGTTGAGCACTATTAGTCCCTCCTGGATTTTCTTCCTGTCCTGGGGGGGTATCGGCATCGGGGTGCTCGCCACGGGCATCCATCCTATAGCTGCCGCCCGGGCGAACGGGAGCCACGCCGCTACACCTGCTGCCATGCTGACCTGTAGTGTTTTAATACGACCCCTCCGATTTACACAGTGCTACGGCCCACAGACGAAACGCATCTGCAGAGGGACAGCAGAGACACTGATAAGAAAACACGCGTTGACTTCAATCACTGCGCAAAGCACTGTTGAGTATCACTCAGCCTCATGCACTGTAGAACTGTGGAAGCTCACTTTGCGGCAGAATATCAATTGGATTTGGTCACCCCCCCACACACACACACAGGAGCAATCTTTCAATAACAACATGCATAGTAAAAGCACTAAAAAAAAACAAAAAAACTAAAAACCTACCTCAAATATACCGCTCTTTAAAGTGCATCCGTAAAAAGAGTGCCTATCCACTAGTAGCTGTTGCAATCCTGACACCCATTCATCTGCCAGTGCACCGGACTAATGAAAAAACTGTGCAATAACGACGCATCAACAAGTTAAACAATTGAGGCGGCAGTTCCCCCACACTGGAGCGGTCATTCGTCCGAGCGCGGTCCTCTGCAAACGCGTTCAGCCGCCCGTCAGCTCTGCGACCGCAAGGCAGCAGCGCTCAAACGTTTTTTTTTTTTTCTCCCGTTGCAGCTTCTCCTCAATAAACTCCTATATTCTGCTCGTCGACTGCAAGACCACCCTCCCCCTCCTCAGCGGCGACTAGGGAGAGATGGAGAGAAAATCGCATGCGGAAAGCGCGCGAGAGAGAGAGGCAGGGAGATAGAGGAGTGGTCCTTTCTGCAACCACACATTCCTCCGCCCGAGGAGGGGAAGTGATTAACGCGTAACGGTCCGAGTGGGCGGCATGTCCAGTCCAAAAAAGTTGGCGCCCACGTTTTAGTCCTGATGGAGTTTTGTCATTTTGAATTTTTTTTTGTATTATTTTTTATTTTTGCGACAGCCAATAGAGCAAGGTGTTTTCAAGTTTTTGCTGAGAGTTAATGTTCCAAGAGATTGTGCACACACATGTTGCTCTGCCTGTCATTTACGCAGATTAATAAATTGCCTTTTCGACAACTGCCCATACGAATTTCTAATACGCAGCAAATCACGATCGATGTTGTTCCTTGGATTCCATCATCCTGCGCTGCTGTTGAGCGGAGTTACACCGCTTCAAAGGTCAACATCATTGTACAGCTCCGCACTACTGACATTTTCCAAAATAACCATAATCAATGGAACGTCTCTGGTGTTTCTTATAACACAACACAAGAGTCTCTGGAGAGCCCGAGGACAGCTGAGTCCACTTTTAGTCATATGTAAACAGCACCAACTATTACTGGCTTTGGACCGTGGCCATATTGGACATGCAGATCGGCTCAATGCAGAAGCAAACACATTTCACTTCCATTTGAATCGTTTTAAGAGCTTCAGCACCATGGACAGTTCCATTATTGGTACGGGTCCCTTTCCTCGTGCGTTTACAGGTTACATCGGCCTCTCACCAGTCACTATTTCATGCTCAGCACAGACACATGCACAGGGTTGGCTAAGTACACACAGCTGCTGAGCTTCCAGAAAATGGATAGTGTCTCTGACCATTAACCCGGCCCCAGCAGAAATGAGGTGGAGATTCTATTCTTTTCGAAAATTTACTGCAGCTGTTGCACTCATCCAAAGTACTGTAATTTGCAACAAGTGAGGAGGACTGACCCGGTGTCGTGTTCAAGGGCAGTGTGACAAGATAAGTGGCGCCCGATGGACACATCAGATGTTGCACCAGTCAGACCTGTGGCCCCATGCTTTCTCTGTCTTCAGCAGGAGCTCTCGACTCACACCAGCCGCAGCTCTGCTGGCACAGAGCCAGGCTTTAGCAGGATGAATGCACGGGACTGTCAGAAGTCCCATTAGTGTATGCTGCGCATGTCAGAGCACACTCAGTGCTCAGTTTGAGCAGTCAGGCCCAGGGGCTATGTATTCATCAGGGCATTTAAATATTCCAGCGGTTGCCAAATGGCACCAAACACAGGCATCCCACAAGAGTTCGATGCCAGACTCACTGCGAGGCTGTCAGAGCACATTGGCCAGAGCATTTTAATTCAAAAAGGCAGCTCAAATTGTTTTGTATTCCGTGTATACTCTTTCAAGCAACTCAAAACATAATGTAAAGGGAAGTCTTTGTGAAGTTTTAATTGAATCTGTGAACGCAAGTGAATGTTCAAAACCTTTGTCATATTGATAAGTTGTCGACAAAGAAACATCTGGATTTTAGTTCACAGCTCATTTTAAATGTACAAGCCAATTTCAGGCTGAAATTTGACCGTCTGCTATTTCAAGGGTTTATATTGCACAATTTCACATAGATGAAAACAAAACAAAAACTCAACTCTTTTTAAATAGTTGCTCCCAAGTCAGCAGGAAATGGGACAAGGTAATCGTATGACATTGGCGTGCACAAGAGGGATGAAACTATCTGAGGTGCTGACATACTTACATACTCAAAAAGCCCCTTTCTGAGAACTTCCAAGGTCGATTCTGACGATAACTCAAAGACATGTGGACAATTGTGGGCATCTTTTCTGTTTATGTGTTTGTGGATTTAGTCTTTGGGTGTAATTAGCAAGTGCCCTCAACAAGGTGAAGCTTTCATTTGTCCTCTGAGATTTGGAAAAATATCACCTGGATTTGAACTCATCATTCCCGGTTTTGTTTAATAGCAATAAGAATAATGCTTGGTAAATCTCTTGTTGCGTTGCCAGATAATGCCTCCTGTTCATGCTAAACAGAAGTGGTGTCGGGGCCTTTCAGATTAGGGTTGTGTAACAGGATGAAATTGGTAAACAGGAGTTTAAGTGTGCTTAGTTTTAAAACACAGTTAACCAAAACAAACATGCAGAAAGCTCGACGATATTCGGACGTTACGTAGGCTTAAGCCGCTCTCATGATCCCTTGACGGCAACAGTCTGTCCAGCCTGTGTAGTACAATAACGCTGCCCACATGAGGTCTGCGCTATTTTTAGGCCGGTCTCGCTGAGTGATAGAGATGATTTAAACAAATGAATCCCTTTCGTTGGAGACGTGCCAGCCCTTGTTAAAGAAGACGGGAAAGGGGGGCGTCCGCTATTTGATACGGGTCATCAACGAACAATGTTAAAAAATATTTAAAACTATTCAAGCGCTTTGGGACGTTCATGCCAGAAATAACAAGAATGAATCATCTCCAGCACAAATGTTGGCATCCGAGTTTCGCCATGGCTTTTTATAGAGTTGTAGGGACTAGTGTTACGTGTGGGCGAGCTGTATTTTCTATTTTGCGGAGACATCCTCACAAGGAAGAGCCCATCACCTTCAAGTCATAAGTCTGCACCTTGAATGTAGAAATTTCCGTGTCTGGCTGATTTACTGAAGGTGCCATAATGTGGGTTTTTTATAGGGCAATATTGTACTGCATTCCAATTAGGTTTCACGGTAAAACAGTAACAGTATTTCATTTACTGGTGAGACTAGGAATTTAATAAGGGCTTCTGTTGCCAAATTGGACTCAACACCTAAACAAAATCAGACTGTTTGTGTCCACGACAGAACTAAAACTGACTTCAAGATCAAATATAAACATTTACATGTATGCATTGACCCAGAAATTGACCGTAAACAGACTAAATCTGAAGCCAACACCATTTCTATGTAAGATTTGTAGAAAATATTTCATAAACACAACCTTTATGAGTCACCAGACATGAGATAAACATGTTCGGATCAAATATTGGTTTTGGAGAGTTGTATTTATAGTGCCCTATTCAAAACACAAACAAGAAAGCATCCGACAATCATTCACTGTCATTTCAGAATCATGAATTGTGATGCCACCGCATTAAATCTTGGTTTTCGAAGCCCGCTTAAAGAAAATGTCAGCGACAACGAAATGGCATTACGCGCCACGTCTTATACGCTATACTGGTTTAACCCCATGATAAACTCCCTTTTTATAAAGCATTTAATGAGATGCAAAGTCCACGACAAACAATAAAAGGGTGATAAACACAAGGCCAATAAGATAAGCAGTAAAATCTTAAAATTAAAACAGCTGAGGGCGAATAAAAATAGGCAAATTACCGATTGGAGGCGATCGGAGGCCTTGAAACACCCGGGAATGTTTTACGGCCCGGTGCTAATGAAGTCGTGAATCCTTCTCATGACCTCTGGGTACAATTGCCTGGTGATATCATCAGGTGAACAGCCTCCGGGTCACCTCCCGCCGCTTCTGCCGCTGTTCCCTCGGCCCTAACGAGTTATTGACCCCCCACTGAGGCGCAAAATAGAGGACTTCCTACATGCTTTATTGCGTTTGGTACGTCTGTGTCACTGTGTCGCTTGGAGTCCTCGTGCGGGCCCCCACAATGCTCTGCTCTGCTGTCTACACACAGTATATAGCAAGAGCACTGCCTGCACATCAAGATACACACAGTAACACGGGGGGATTTGCAGACGCTATCCTTTTCATAACTGGCTCGAGAAACCCAATCTAAAACTTGATTAAGATGATGCTTTGATTCGTTGCTTTGATTTTTGCCCCATTTCGACATTCCACTTCGACATCCTTTATCTACTCATTCATGACAATGGAATTTAATTTTAATATATGCAGTATGTAGTGAGAAACCTTATCTACACATTGCCACATGTTGCAGTATTCAACACGGCTTTTGCGTGTATGAAATAATTTTTCCTCAATGCACAGCCTTTTGGAGCTATTACAACAGAGCACACCAGAGCGCTGGTGTGGAGGGCGCTTTTCTTTTGAGGACTGTGTGACTAGTTTCATCCCTGTCAGGTTTGCTGGGATAATCTGTAATTTAACAACTGCTGCTCGTGAGAGAGCTACAAATAGGCCATATGGGTATACAAGGAGTTCGCAGCACTTGTAACAGAGAAGGCTGCGCTCGACTCTTTTCTTTCTTCTCACCAATTAAAGAGAAGGCACAGCCAGTCTTTTAAATGAGAAAGAATAAATTAGTTCTTCATTGGGCATGGGCAAAATGTGATACATATTCATATCGCTTCATTGTTTGTGCTACAACACAATTTTACAATGAAAATACTCTACATATTTCAATCTATCTATAGGCCATGGAAAAGCTTCATTAGGGCACTCTTCAAGTCATTATTAAATGCCAGGCTGTAACATCTTCCTATAGGCTGTAGTGCAGTAGTTGTCAACTGGGTTAGTGGGGAAATGGGGGTGGTTGGAGGCAATCGCAGCAACTGATGCCACAACTGACACAGAGACAGTCAACTAGACACTATTCACTGCTTTATGTTCATATTATATTGATTAAAATATTGATTAGATCTGCATGAAAATAGATGGAAACAGAAACAATTAATAAACAATCAAGCACATATTTTCCAGTATTTTCCAGTGTAAAAATAGCGACGAAAACGAGGATGAAAATGCGACAAATGAGCGACAAAAACATGACAAAAATGCAACAAAAGAGTGATAAAAAGGGGATGAAAATGTGCCAAACATGTGTGATGACACTGCAAAAAAAAAGAGCAACAAAAAAGTGACCCAAAAACACATGGCTTACAGGCTGTAACCTTTTAAATTTGGGTAAAGCTGAACTCGTTTGAGGCGGGGGTTAGAGGTTAAATAAGAAAAGGAGTAGGAAAAATCGAGACGAGCCCCAAACAAAATTCGTTCCACTATCCATACTTTGACAGTACCATTGAAATATCTATATTTTAAAAAAAAAAAAAGGCAATTGTGACCCGACTAGACTTTGGATTATGCAAATGTTTGAAAAGCCAAGGTACATATGAGCAGGTGACATGCCCCATCACGCATACAGAACGCTCGTTTCCAACCCAAATCCTATACCTTCCATTTTCTTCCCGGCACTAACCCCATCTGACTGAGACAAGTCTTCCTCCCACTAACGCACATTTTATTGTTTTCCACCTCGCTCCTTCTCCTCAAGTCTGTGTGCAAAGTGTCTCTTGTCGGCTGGCGAAGAGGTGTAACGGGGATTAGTTGAGCGCGGGGTGTCTGTAACCGCAGCGCCTATAGCTATAACATGTAAACTGTAATGTGTCTGGGGGTTTTCGAACTAACTCCGGATCGGCGCATCAGCCAACAATCAGCGGAAAGTCCCTTAAAGCAACAAAAAATGCTAATTTGGTCGACCATGCAAATAGATAATGTGTGCAAATTTGCTTTTAGCTTTCTGTAACGAACTAAAGCGAAAATAGAGCCAGTTAAGAAAGAGCAACACGTTTCTTTGGGGCTGAACAAACCCCGGTAAAGGGAGATTGTAAGGTTGACTCCAGAGTTTGAGGAGGATTTTGTCTTTATTTTAAGGGGTGGTTCTTGGTGTAAAACATTTTAGAACTTTTAGTGTACCATACTTATTAGGGAAAAGGCATAATAAAACATAAGCCTTGTCTGTTTAACCTTGCGGTGTGTTTTTGCGTTGGCCTTGCAGCAGAACTGAGTAATACAGATGTGCACGTATCTCCTGGAGTGTAATTAAAACTAAAAGCGGCATGGTGCCTGTGTACAGAGCCCTCATTGAAATAGTAATTCCTTTTTCCAAGGACGACGCTTTGTTTACTTGGCTCATCTGTTGCGCGCTCGATCCCCACTGTGGAGGTGCAGAGCAGATGTTAGGTGAGCATTTCAACCGCTTCTCACTTCTGTCTGTGCAGCCATCGCATTGAAATGTATCGCCTTCTTCAGCTGTGGAGAAGTGATGAAACCTTTATGTCCCAGCTGCCGGCGAAGAGCGAGCTAAAGTAAGGCACAAATTAGAAGCAGTTCAGACCAGGGTTATATTTCACATTAACTAAAGACTTCGCTGGAAAGATGGCTGCTTTGGTGAAGAGAAGAAAGGTGATCGTTTCCTCACTTTTTTGACTGTTCAGTGACTTTCTAATTCTGTAACGCCGGCACAGCAAGTCATCTGTGTCCTGGTGTGCAGCAAATTGCCTATTTTGGAAATTTATTTGGGGATTTGAACCAGCACAAAGGGTACGCTGTCAATTTTAGTAGGACAATGAAGCACAATTTGAGACCATTTTCCAATGTCTCACAAATATGGAAGAGTAAGCAAGTGCTTTATTTGTCATTGTACAACGAAATAGTGTGTTAGTCCTGAGCCACTGCGACTGAGCCGCACTGCCACCATGGGTCAACCTGCTCCGCATGTTTTTGGAGGTAGGTGAAACCAGAGCACCTGGAGGAAACCTAGCTGGCTGCCTTCAGTCTCCTCTGATCCTCTGAAACGGTGCAGCGCCTCTTGGGTTTGTTTCAGAGCATGGTGTCCTGCACTGGTCAGCTCCTACTCCTCCTTCCTCTTCCTCCTGCGCAGCTCCCTCTGCTCCACAACAGTCTTTCACCATCTTCTGGGAAGAGTTTAGCCGTTAATCGTTTTATTCTCCAGTGAACGTCCAATTGCCAGAACAATAGAAGGCATGTGTGGCTTAGCTGTGAGTCTCGCCCGGATACCTCCTCGTTTGTCCCTTTTTTGTTTCCTGTAGCTCCTCTTGTGACGCCTCTACTGTGCTGCAGGTGTGGGGGCTCCTCGTGCCTCTTCAGTGTTTCAGAAATATATATGTGTAAGTCTCAAATGGATTTAGCTGATAAGCTAGCTGTTTGTTTACTTCTAAAAAGCGTCTTTCTTCAGAACCATTTTGGACTCTCCACCGAACACAGTAAAGACGTAGAAAATGATCCAGGAAAGCCATGTGGAACACAGAAACCACAAATGCAGCTTGCAGAAAAAATGCAGCTGTACCGAGAGAGAAGGAGGTGGCTGTTTTCATGTCGCCATGACGCCATGAGTTGCGCAGGCTGGGAACTACTTCTTAGTCTGAGGCTGTGTAGCTGCAAAGTGCACAAGAGTCACAGTCAGTTCATAAATACACGCAGTACATTTATGACTTTGGAGAGAGTTCGGCTCAAGATTACTTCTGACACTAACCAAGAGACTCTGGGTTTTTGGCACACGAAAATTATGTGAGGGTTATTTTGGCAGACTGAGAATTACTTCCAAGAAAGAAAAAAATACGATCTAATCTGCTTCAGCATTGAAATCATATTTCCTGGCAGATGTGGGGCTCTCTTTCTTTGGACCTTGTGCCGAATTTCATTTTAATAAATGTCACTGACTGCAATGTGCTTGGCTGTGACAGAGATCTTCAATCTATTTCTGCTGCTTGCATTCTCCCTCTTGCACGAGTGACAATTCATGAGTGCCGCCATTTTAAACCATCAGTGTTTTCTCCGCACTCCTAAACTTCTGTCTGTCCCTGAAGATATATTAAAGCAGTTTTTAAGCACTCAGCTCTTCTTCACAGGCAGAGACGGTGAGTGAGAGAGTGTGACGCCTTGATAAGCCTAAATTCATATATCATTACTGAGAGGAAGTCTTTGCCTGGTCATTGCCCATTAGAGTTTATGACCCACTTTAGTAAGTCCAATTTTCAAAACTATTTTGTTTGGAGAAAAAAGAGAAAAGCATGCAATAGGACTTTAAGAATTCCCGCCAGAGTCCCAAACAAAGTTTCTGTGCAGGCCCCATGTCTGTGTTGGTATAGTAATATGTTAGATGCTGCTGCTATATTATGACAAGAAGCCATACAATATGACTCTTCTTTGCTGTGTTTATTATTTTACCCGTTGTCGTTGGATTTGCTCGCTTGTTGAGACTCTTGGTTTCTCCTCCTCCCGCTAAAAAGGTTTCCTCTGCCTTAAAGCTGCTCTGCCAAGCATTAGAATTAAAACCTCACTTCTTTATTCATGCTGGCTTTGTTTGCAAGATCCCAAACTTCAAGGCTACTAGGTCAACGCTCTTGTAAGGATGCTATTTTCTTTTTCTTTTTTCCTCCAACACAATCCGCTATTCAGACGCAACTTTTGTACGTATAACAACTCATTTAGCCGTCACACTTCCTCCGAGGCTGTCCAATTAGACCAGAAAAACACTAAGCACTAAACTCCCCGCAGAAGATGTACTGTACTATTAAAGCATTTTCCAAGCACTCGGCTCCAGTGAAGTGCAGGGACAGTGGATGAGAGAGCGTGAAGCTGGATAAGCCTTAATTCCGAGATCGGCATCAGAGTCATTACAGCCGGCCGCCGGTGAAGGAAAGGTCACGAGCCGATTCAGACTAGAGGCGGCCGTTTGTTTGGGCAGTGACTGTGGGGGGAGAAAGAGGGAACGAGTGCGGGCTTCTCCTGACGTCATCGCTCGGGACTAACGTTGGCATTGGCTGGCATGACCGCTGACATTTGCTTTCTCACCATGTGGCCCCTGTACTTTGAGGCCAGATGGCAGAGAAGACACACACACACGCACAGACACACACATACTTTCACACATCGTAGACACACACACAGACTGCAGACAGACAACCAGCAAAGGCATTTACATAAGCAACGCGCACCACTTTCCCACCACTCAGCACCGCAGCACTCGCACAGGGGAACAGCAACAGATCGATTTGTCACCCAAAATAATTTATAAAGTCCTGATAGAATGCCAGAAAGTAAACTTGGGGAAAAGTGGATGTATTATGATTGGAGTTGGTGGGATCGATGCTTCCCTCTCTCTGTGCGGCTCAGGCTTGTTTGTTCAGGGTGAAATATCATCACAAGGCCTTTACACCTCTCCTTTGTCTCCGCACCTGAATTTGTTACTGATCTGTCCACCCCCAAATTTCTTTTGTTCATACATTAGTCACAGCTGACGCTCCAAAAGCAAGACTGGTGTGCGGACCACAGACACATGTTGAAAGATTATTATTTTTGTACATCTCACTGTTAGTTTAAATTTTCATGACTTGAGGCCACCTACGCACCACTGTGAGGTCAGTGACAGACCAACAGCAGTTCACCGCTGGCCCGGCAGCCTTTCACCCAGTGCTTCTGAGGGACAAACTGGCTGTCGTGGACTTTGACCTGGCAGAATAGAGCCTGGACAACCTCACAAATCGGCCCTAGTTTGTGAGAGCGCATGTGGTTCTGATGTCCTAATGTCCAGGGCTACCTCAGCTCTCCACTTGGTGACATTTCTTTGTGGATAACTTTATGAACTGCACAATCTTAGCTAATGATAATAACCTCAACAGTGGAAGTGTGCTAACCTTGAGTTGTCATCTAGCATAGCACGTTAAGTGTTCATGTCTCCGTGTACAAAAAAAGGGTAACTAAATACTTAAAGGAACAGGCCACAGTTTCCCGTACTGGGATACTGTTCTTACCTGAGCTTAGACGAGTTGATGTGTACCTGTCTGGTCTTTGTGCACTCAGTCACGCAAAAGACCAAAGATGTATGGGGCCAAACGGGGCTGAAGTTAAAAGCCAAGCTTCCACGTTTTGTTAGGTGAGTTACACGATCCTAGTATAGTTACACAAAATAAAACGTGTCGATTTTCTAAGCAGATAAAAAAAGGTACTATATTGTAAGGCGTAATAACACCTTAGGAGCACTTTGACATCCGGGTAGGGATGGGATTATCTTGGCCAAAACAATTGCTATTAATGATATTATCACGATATTTGCCTATGGTTAAAACATCACTGAAACTGCAGAAATGATGGGGATTGGGCAATTATTAAATATTCTTCTTCATTGTCTGCTGTAAATGTCATATTGAGTGAGACATAAAGTACGTATTTAAACATTTTGGACTACACTGTTGCCCTCAATACAAAGCAAGCAGCTAATGAGCAGCTCGACACAGAAAATGCCTTTTCTGCAATGGATCAAATCAAAGAATGGATTTGGATGAGGAACTAAACTATTGAAATCTTAAATACTGAGCTTCACTGAGCTCATTCTACACCTTAGGACATTGCTGGAACATGTAGGGGGAGGAAAATACATTATTTTAAACTCCATATAGTCCCTTTAACGATATTATTGTTTATCGTCCCATCCCTATGTCCGAGCAGTAATATCTTCACTTAACTGCATTATACTTGGATGATCGTGTAGCTACTCACGTAACCATATTTAAACAAGGAAAATGTGGAAGAGCTTCCTCACTTCTAACTTCACATTTGGCCCCAGAGAGGAAAGGGGGAGAGGCAAAATGCTAACAACGTCTTTGGTCTTTTTGCGTGACTAAGCACACGCAGAAAGACCAGACAGGTATGCATCAGCTCGTCTAAGATCAGGTAAGAACATATCTAAGAATGGAAAAAACGTGGCCTGTTCCTTTAAGACACCCAGACGGTCTCCTGTCTTCTATGTGCACTCTTTGTGGGTCTACTCAAACTCACGTAACATATAGGAGCATTAATATTTCAAAGACTGGAGCATGAATGACTAAACACAAGAATCGTACCCATTTCTGGAACAAGTTTTGTCACTTTACAGGTTTTACACCTTAATACATGACCCCACAAAGACAGGATATTTTGATGTTTGCAGAGGAAAAAACTGACTGAGGGGGAGCATTGTCTTCATCTAACAAAAAAAACAAAAAACCTCCCCATGTTCCTTCAACCATTTGTTCTTTGTCCCGTGAAACTCGGAAACTGTGAACAGAGCATTTCATGAACAGCTTGAAAATTAATTGTTGCCGTGTTACAGTCCTGCGTAGACACTCGCGTACACTTGGCAAACAAATGTTCAGTCGCATTTAATGGATAATAGTTGCACAAAAGTATAATGTTACAAGCTGCATCAATGACATCTTTTATCGTCTTAAGATTCTGAAACATAATCCTGATGATGTGACTTTTAAAATAAACATCAAGCAAAGTTTCTTTATGTTGCTTCAGGCGTGCTCTTCAATAAAGTAAGTATTATGATTGTCACCAGAGGAGACATTTTATAATACAATCCATCAGGCAAAACACAAGTGCGCACTGAGCACTTTGTAGAGGTTTATTACCCTGGCCTTTTAACCCTGCTGGGCGGAGACAAATCAATTTAGTCCGTTTGAAACTTTTATCAATCACACACATCACACCTTGGGGGGAGACGGAGTGAAAAACAGCCTTTTCAAAATACATCATAAGTCAGATAAGCATCCACGCTTTTATCTAAACCTCCTTTGAGCTACTTTTGTAAAAAATGTTCTTCTCTAGCCTCGCAGGATCAATGCACACTCAATGTGAAAGTGAGCCTTTCCTCCTGCATGCTTCATTATCCCTTATTTACCAACTGAGATTATAAAGAAATTATGCAAGGCTCACCCAGCTGTGAAGTGAATTATTTAAAGACACGAGCAGCTATTTATTTATTTTTTTGTTGCGATTGTATTCACCGGCCGGCTGTTAACGTTAGAGCACAGGGGAGACACGTGTGAAGGCGATATGTCAAGGAAAAAAACGCGATTGAAATTCCAGCCAAGAGACGATTACCCGGACCTTTAAAGAAAATCTTTACAGTGAACAGCTTGATACAAAGATAATGATGTATTTGAGTGCCGGAGAACGAGCGCGACGGCAAATGAAGAGGGGGAGTAACGAGATAACCTGCCTATTAAAGATAAAGGGGCGGTGTCGAGGTCATCCACTCCTGAGCCGCCGCTATTGGATGGCAGTTCAATTTGAGAGGGGCGGACCATCTGGGGAGAGTTTTGTAATTAATCAAAGCACCCCCCCCACACACCCACCACCCTTTTCTTTTAAACCCAACTATTGCACTTTTTTTTTTTCATTTTTTATCTGCTCGTCTCCCATGTGCAAAAAGAGAAAGCCCTCGTGTGATGTGAACCCGTATCTTAATTACTCTCAGATCGCTGATACCCGCACACACTCTGCCCTATCTGCGTGAAGAGACAGAAAATCATTTTACAGCTGAGCAGATAAGTCCCTATGCTCCTTTTAACAGCGCCGCCGGCCAAACGCACATCTGACAGCGCCGTGGTGACAGACAGGCAGCGGAGGGCCGTGTCGCCCCATAATGCCCCAGCTACACACTTGTAATGATCCCCCTCCCTCCTTCAGCGTGATGGATTTCAAATTGAGCCTGTGCAAAAAAAAATATTACCGATTCAAAGCAGACGCACATTGATAATACGTTATTCACGCTGTTGGCGGATGAGAACGGACGGCTTTTGGAAACTTGAGTGAAAGATCATTACGCGGGGAATGTCTCAGCGTGGCCAATGCCCGATTGAGTTTATGCCCTGCTTTGGGGACCAACACTAAAGCCTCTAATTACTGCAACTAATGTGATGTCATGTTCGGATTAATACGGCTTTTGATCAGTTTTGGTTGCGTGCCACTTTTCCGTCTGCAGTAAAATATTATTAGTAAATACATCAAAACAAGCGTCTACTGCCTGCACTCTATATACTCTCTTTTACTGTGAATTAAAAAGCAATGTGTCCATAAAGAGTCGAGCCAAACGCTACAAGGAAGAAGGTCGGGGAGAATTTACTGTAAACATGGGATGAAAGAGCAGTGGGAAATGAAATTAAAACTTAAAATGTGCATTGTGCAGCTTTGTATGTGGAAAAAAAACCTTTGTATTTGTGTGTATTTGACCTTGTAGTGACCCAGCGGGTGAGTGGTCAGGAGAGCGAACTTACTTTCCATTACAGTGGTCTCTAGGACGCTCCAGGATCAGTTGTTTGGAAGGTTTTCAGTGCGGGCGGACCCTCACGCCAGAAAACCTACAAAACAATTGATCCTGGAGCTTTGTACAGGACATGGATGGAAAGTAAAGGCGTCATGCTGACCACTCATACAGCCGCTGGGTCACAACAAGGTCAAACACTAATATAAACTTTGCGTTTTTCGCATAAAAAGCTGCATAATGCACCTTTAAAGGAATAGGAGATATTGAGATATGTTCTTACCTTAGCTTATATGAGTTGATGTATAACTGTCCGGTCTTTGTGCGTAGGGTAGGGTAAGGTATATCGTCCCCATAGAGAAATTTGGTCATGATTTGGTCGCTTGACTGGAGGATTTTAGCCTATTTTGCGCGATAAGGGAAATCTGGAAAACAGGATTGATTTGAAAGACTATTACAGTACTGCACACACCATTTACGAAGACGCGCACATCCGCAATGAGATGGGCGAGGAGCATATTGAGGATTCGAGTTTTTCTTTTTCCCCATGGCGCGCCACGACCCTGTAAGACCAATGTAAACAGTGAACTTCACATGCTCCAGATCAATAAAGCTTCAAATGCCAGAGCAAACGTAAATATTTGCTTTTCCTGACTGCAAACACCAAAGAGGAGTTTGTGGGAAGCGACAGCGTCCTGAGATGACTACAGAAAACATCTTTGTTTAGAGGTATGTGCTCCCAGGACATGAACACAGCTATAATCTTATACCACAGTGCTGTGTCATTGCCGTGTACTACAACTTTGTCTGAGAAATACAGCCTTTATTAAATTACATGGGACTCCCTAAAGCATCTC
This sequence comes from Gobius niger, assembly GCF_951799975.1. Classification (NCBI taxonomy): domain Eukaryota; kingdom Metazoa; phylum Chordata; class Actinopteri; order Gobiiformes; family Gobiidae; genus Gobius; species Gobius niger. The sequence continues at coordinate 21,257,132 of NC_136863.1, read as the reverse complement.
TCCACAAATTGCTTCAAGGTCAAACTCTGCAAGTTGAAAGTGGACCGGTTTGCCCTGAGCCACTATTTCATACTTTCACATCAACGCATCACTTTGAACTCAGGCTTTCAGCACAACATTTGCACGCAGAATTTCAATGCGCTGCTTGCTTTTTATGACGCAAAAAGAAATGCCTTGTAGGAATTGGAAAGTAATTACAAAGATTAACAAAGATTAACTGAGTGGATTTTGACTGCTGCGGTGGGGTGACATTTAAATAAAACCAATAAGGATCAGGGAAAAGTTTATGAGGCATTAACCATATTTGGAAAAAGGTCAAAGTTCAAAACGATGCAAAATTAGCTATCTTGAATGTAGCTAGTAATGCTTATGGTATTAAGAAAAGGCATTAATGGAGTCAATTGTGTTATTAAGAGGGAGGAACATCTGGTCATTTCAAGGACTCATTTTCAGACTTCAAATTAAAAGATGGGTCCCCAGGCGCCGCACTGCGGTCACCCACCACTCCATTGAAGGAAGGGTCAGATGTGGAGCACAAATTTCCCCACGGAGACAGATTGGATCCAACAGAGTAAAGCGATAAAACAAAAGTGCATGTTTCTCACTTGAAACCAGAGGGAATCAGTGCAGAGAACTCTGTGTTATCTGTAGTATTTTCTGTAGCCGTCAGCAGCAGTAAAAGAGTGTTTCTCTGGGCTTTATCATAGGGTAGCAACACGCTTCTTCAACCAATTGTTGGGCTGAGAGCAGTTGTTGCATCAACAGTCTCTTTCATTCCCATACACTGCTCTCTCTGTTTACGCTGCCCTCTTGTTCGGTGGGATTCAGTTAAAAGTTAAGCCATAAAGGCTTTAATGTATGTTTTATGGCTAATTAAAGATTCCTACTCTCAGGAATCTCTGCCTAAGCTGAATAAAGGTATTGCTTTAACAAACAGAATAGAAACTTTAATGATAAATTATTAAAACTGTGCAAAATCACTATCAGTTGATGCGCATTACAGTAAAGCGCCCCGAGCCGAGTGCCAGCCGTTATCATGTAGAGCAGCACATGCATAAATCCACGCTGTCTTGTTTTGCTGCTAAAATAATTATACAGCCCGTTTTCTGCAGTGTATATATAAACATGCCACATTCAAGAGGAATATTTTGATATGTGAGGCCATGTGTTTCTTTATGAGCATTGGGAGAGAGCGCCAGAGGCCAATGCCGCGGCTTTCAGCATAGCTATACGCCGACAACCTGAGCATGTGCCTAAATGAAACAAGAGACTGAAATAAACACAAGGTGAGTGACCAATGCTGCGCCACAATTTTAAACAGATTTGGACTTTGTGACTCACCTGAGCACACACGGCAAACAGTATTTGAGTTAGCCGCAGTGCGCTTTGGGCCCGAACCGGTGACGGCGAGAACATTTTATTACAATTTTCAGGTCCCCATTACAGACCTTGCACAAGTCTAAACATCGTTAGAGGAAAGCGCTGCAGCGTGAAGCAACACAAACATTCACCTGTAGTTTTCCCTCTAGAAGATGAATCAGCAAGCACCTCTCTAATCACCTCCTTTCACTCTTTCAGCTTGTTACTGGCTAATCGCGCTCATTTAAACAGCTCACATGTGTAATTACAGCAGTCAAACAGTCCCAGGACTAACAGGTCAGCGAGCTTCAAGGGCTGGGGCCATTATGTCAACGTTAAGTTATGATCATCGCTTTGAGCCAGCTGCAGAGATACAACCCTGGGGAACAAATGCCGGCGCTTCTCATTGGGAAATAAAGTGTTTGTGTAACGCGTAACGACACATGTGCGGGGTGTACCCTTTATTAGTAAGATTAGCATAATTGACTATCAGTCACTTATGGCTCATCAGGGGCTTCTGTGTCCCAATCACACCATTTCAGCACAACTCAACCCTCGGTAATGACTGGGATTTTGTGTTTTTGTGTACTGCATAAAAAGTCTAATTGCATTAGAGGAAGCTAATGGTCGTCTTCGTGCAGCCTGAGAGCGGGATTGTTTGTGTTGCCTTGCAAAAAATGAAGGAAAGGCAGAGATAGCTCCATCGAAAAAGTGCTTGTACTTACCTTCCAAAACGCTCTTATTAGGCATGCAGCGGGTGCAATGACACTCAGAGGATTAGCTGCTGCTGCCTCCATAAAGCCAAACCGCTCTCAGGACACCTTCAAGTCGTTCTCACTTTCCATTTAACTCTGTGTTTTCTTTGCTCTCTTCCCTCACTCCATCGCCACGGTCCCGGGAGGTGAGAGCAATCGGCCTGAGCTGTTAGAGAAGTGAGAACAGGGTGAACATAAATCCACTGGCTGTTGCTCGAACATGTGAATGTGCTGTTTCAGGATACACAGACAGACATCTGGGGATGCTATGGTTTCTGTGGGCTATTAACCAATGTTAAAAATCCACTGCAGATATCGCAGCTGGATAAAACCTGTGTTATGGCTGCTTTATGGACTGTACCCATCCAATCAGGGCTCTAATTAAGCACGAGGAGGCCTGCTACACTGCATAATAGAAAGATTATGCTGTTGTTTACCCCATCCAAACGACAGCTCCGTGTTGACTTAGCTTTTTTTCCCCTCACAAGCAAATATTGTTGTTTTTTTCAGTGCCTCCCCGGCTTAGAAGAGTCGTGGCGCGGCAGACCCAGGAGGCTGTACATTCTATTTCATTTCCATTTGAAAAACAGAGCCGGGGAAATGACAAATGTGTGAGGCCGGTTGAGGAGCCTTCAGGGCAGTAATGTAAATAACAGAAATTAATCATCTTCTCCAGAGAAACACGCGCCTCACAGTCACGACAAAGGTCACAAATCTGGTCCCACGCCTTCACATCCTCCAAACAAGAAATGACAGACTTCTGACACGCCACTAATGTCTGTGTGCAACAATATGAGTCTGTGCATCTGCCTGTGCTCCTCGGCTGCTTTTATTTGTGAACGAGCGTGTCAGCCGTGCGCGCCAATCCCCATCCGCAAGTTTACGCACCTATTGTCTGTTTGAGTGAATGTTTGCTGGTCACAGATTGGTAGGATACCTCTTTCATGCTGAACCGTCTACTTTTAGCTGACAGCAAATAGTTGAGCAGAACCAATTTAATCTTGTTTTTCAGCCTGGGTTGACATACGGCGGAATAAAGCAGCGGAGCTTGTCCTAGCTCTCCTCCAGGAGCCAGTCACATGTGGGCAGTGCTACAATGACAATACATGGTAATTGCAATGTGGTGATTTTGAGCGTTATTGGCATCATGGGGATGCTATGGCAACAAGTCATTGTGGCATTACCATAGAGCAGACTGCAGATCCGCTTTTAGCCGACTAACTGCTCCTAGGGAAACTAATTTGCCGCGCTGGAAAATACTACCTGACAGATCGATTCACCAGTTGTACCTGCAATTAATGGGCGATTCACTCTCACGGATAAAAAGGATCCAAGCACTGGCACACACAAAAAGGGAGGAGAGCGCAAATGTTGCCGCTGCATATCTCATAAATGTCACAATTAAGACTAACCACAAGCACTGTGTACATTACAATGCCTCCCGGGGGACAGATTGACATTTGGACAATCATGTCGAGTTTCTCATCATGAAAGAAGTTGGATTTTATGTTCCCTGAAGAGCTGGTGCATTGCAGCATTATCGGGCTCATTTGGAGAGACAGAAGAGGCTATGGCCTTGGAAATAAAACACAGGGCAATGTTATATTCATAGCATTGAGACTAACCCCTAAAAAAAAAAGGCTTTTTCAATGAATCTATACATAGTGCTGGATGGAGGTGCATGGTTCAGGATCTCCAGCTGTCAGGGAAGAGAAGAAAATAGCTTTCATCATTTGGTGGGGGGAGACGAGTGTCGGCCCACAGGGAAGCACATACTAAATCAGTCGTACATTCTCAAATAAATTCATATTGGTGCACACTAGGATTTGACTGCAGGAATCCTCCCTGATACATAACATTGTTGAACCGCTGTGCCTGCCCTGGAGTTCTCCTATAGCACGGAATAAAGCAACGAACTGCAAATCCTGTTCAAGCCCTACAATTCTGCAGCACCCAAACCAGATTAACACGAGCTTTGCGCCAATGGAGTAGTCAATAAAACTTTAAGGCGAAGGACAGTGGATTGGTTTACATAACCACAGCAGCCGCCCAAGAGAGACCGAACGGACTTACGGCCATAAAACTGGGGGGGCACCTAATCATTTGCCCTGTTGCTTATGTTTATTGTTGACGGACAAAATTATGGGATTTTGACTAAGAGGATTAAAATGACAGCAGTTAATGAGACACAGCTGGGACTGGTTCACAACAGACAAAAAAAAAAAATCATTCATTTTCTCCTCCTTTTCAGAGTCGCAAAGCCGTAAACACATCAGCACATACGTTCCCTCGGGCTTTCAAGTCTGTCTTTTTTTTACACACACGCACACGCACACACACACACACGCACCAGCAGCCCGAAGCACGCCGCCACTCACACATGTAACATAATGCCCATTACACAAGCTTTATTATCCCATTGAACCCGGCCAGATTAATTCACGACTTTTTTTCCGCAGGATTTCAAGTATTTAGCCTAACAGGACAACCTGGGAATAATGGCGGGGCTGTGAGCGACTCCCTGACTTCGCTTCTGTAAATTAACACAGTGCCTTTAAGCTAATTTGGTTTCATTTTATTCAGACAGTTATCGTGATACAGGGGGCTCTAGGCAGATGGCACCAGGGGGCCCCAACACACAAAACAGTAGCACATAAAACAAACAAAAAACCACTGCCTTGAAAAAATATTGGCTTTATGGTGCGTTTGGGATACTCTTACTTGAGCAATTATTGCCTTAGGCTGGTTTGCTTGATCTCTTACCTCTTGATCTCTTACCTCAGTTTCATTTCGTTTTCCTCTTACCTTGTGTTGAACGTCCATAATGTGCTTTTGTTCTTCCAGTCTCCATTTCTTTTTGGTGTCCTGCCCAGTGTTGTCCATTCGCCTTTATCACGCACTAAATATTGGACATGACCATTTTGTTACTAGGTATATTGATAATGCATTGTTCAAAATCATTATTGTTTGTTTACCTTGATGTACAAACACTGTTGACCCTTGCATATTAAGATAGCCTATTTGCTTGAGGGCATGAGCTACAGACCGTTTAATGTGATCTATTTATCATGTTCACCTTTGAGTATCTGCAAACATTACAAACTGAATTTATCTTATTCACCCTGGACTAATGCCGTAAAAAATGTATTGGTGCGGTGATTGTTTACGCAAAGGCTGAAGACATGCTAGCAAGCGTTACAGGCTAAATTAAGTGCTGTATTAAAAAGACTGCTGTGCTGCCCTTTGTCATCATTATGTGCAGACATAGTTACAATAAATCAGTACCACCAACATGAGCCAGTCAATGCAAGAGAAATGGGAATCTAGTTCAGGACCTTAGTAGTCTTAATTCATGATTGTACCCTCAGCCTGTAAAGTGATATGTTAGGGCTGCACAATATATCACCCAAATTATAATTATTACAATATTAGGTGATGAAATAACTGTCTACAGCCAACAGGAAAATACCCAAGGGACTTCCATCTGACTGCGATTCATATCTTGAAACATTTCCAGAAGTTTAGTACACATTTTTCTAATCTAAATGAAATATTTGAATTAGGTCTTGTTTTGACAACTTTAATGAAAACGTAAAAACACATTTCTTCGGGAAATTCCACAGTTACCATGGAGATCTGCCATCTTTGCCGCTGTTAGCATACATTTCCATTCCTAACATTATCTAAAAACAGTACAAAAACTGGAGAAAATAGCCTTGGAACAACTCCATGAGCTGCTGAGTTACTCTTGTTAAATACATTTAACACACTGTGATGTCAGAGTGTTTTAACGTGAACAATAACTCCAGTATTTTAACTTTTAAAATCTCCATTAGTTTACAATTGCTGCTAATCCCATAATGCTTAGCGATGTGGCCTCACATTCCCGAACGAAAAGTGTTGAAATCATCCCAGAATTCAAGAGGATTTTTTTTTTTTTTTTAAATCCCGATTGTGCAGCCCATAGACATAAGAAATAGCTATAACTTATAAGGCTGTGTTGAATTTAACCGATTCTGACTTATAGGCTATAAGCGCTATAAGTCAGAATCGGTTCCATTCAATATGGTTGTCACATGGCTATACATAGCCTACATATAGTTCTATGGGTTATACGCGGCCGACTTGGCGATGCCATGGCGACTGGTCCCGTTATATTCATCCGTGATTGATGGCTGTCACATAACTTTGCATCAAAATAGCGGCCATGTGTCTGAAAAGATTTGAATCCTACATTGTGCACTATTCTTGTATTCACCTTATTCCGCCCCGCCCACTTTTGCCACTTTTTGCGTTGTCTCGCCACTTCCGTTGTCCTGACACTTCCGGTCGGGAGAATCAGGGAAAATATTCTCCGCTCAAATCTGATGTTTAGTCGATTGATTTGTGTAAAATGGCCAATGTTCATTTGCACCAACATGTCAACACTGCACAGTTTCTCTGCGCGGCCGAAAAACGGCTTTGTTTTCGTGTAGTAACTGATTTTATTTGGACTTCTCCAGACTCATGTTAACAGAAAGGAGAAAAGGGGCGGGCACAATTCATGGCGGCGCCCACGCGAACATCCGGAATAGCTAACGAGTCCAGTTTTTACTTACTTACTTAGTTTGAGTTCACAAAAGTCACAAAACCCATCTACGGTGCCGCGCGACTGATAACGCTTCTTACCGCGTGACTAATGTAAACAACGACAATTGCTCTGATTGGATAATATTAGTGATTGACAAGTGAGCTAGCCAATCATCTTCATATTCTTAGTAGGGCACCAGTCTGTCCGGAAAACAAGCATGAGCAGAAGTGGGGGGGAAATGGTGATTACAGGTAAATTTAACTAGAAATTTACCTTGAAAAGTAGATGGGCTGTGGCATGGAACCTTAAGTTTCAGTTTAATCGAGAAAGCAATTAGTAAGTAAAATTAAATTCTCCAAAGTGTTTCTTCATTAATGTTAACCAACACTTCTTTCATATATTTGTATAGGCCTGCTAACTCTGCATACAGATTTTCTACATAATATGATTTCATAATAATTGTGTCTCTCTGTTCCTAAGTTCAACATTCAATTAACTGTTCTGTTTGTGTTGGTTACAGCTTCTCCTGAGGCTGGCATGCAGTTTATTTGTCAGCGTTAAATGTCTCTATAAGCTTCGATGTGATATCAAAATGAGGGGGAAAGTATGATGCGATTGGATCTTCAAAAGCACCAGCAGCCTAAATAAGGGGATGGCTTGAATGCACCAGTTCAGGGATTTTCACCACATACATTTTTGTTCTGTGTCTCCCTGTCTCAAAGGTCTTTTCAAACACATCCAGCTTCACTGAGCAGAACGAGTGGACAGATGGCTTGGGTGAGAGGTGAGAGATTTCTTCAGAAGTATTCTATAAGTGTGCTGTGTGGAAGGCTCTGTTTTAGAGGCTGAAACATTTTTGATTTGAGACTTTCTTTGACTAAGCCTAAGTAACCCTGTCGTAGAAGCCAATGCATCAAACTTGTCATCAAATCCCAACTGGCTTTCGTCGGTGTGTAAACTATAGCCACAACTAATGAAGAAATAATGATACTTTTACAGCCATTTTTGTTTGATCTTTTATTATGAAAACACACATTCACTTAGTGGCAACCAGAAACATTAGTATTTTCCCCCTTAATGATCCGCACTGGCCCTTTATTCACCTGGGACTGCATAAGAAATGCATAAACATAGCAGTCCACAGGCGGCTGGTGGTCATAATGTTTCTTTAACCCAAGATCCTTAATAGAGAGAAGATTTGAGAGCAAATATAAATTGCTAACTAATGCATGAGTCACATGCATTTCAGAACATATTTGCAGAGGTTTACACTGAAGGGTTTTATACACAATAAATCTCTATGGAGACATAGAGACATAGACATTTTCTTGCTTTCAGTGGCCATTATAATACCAACATAATTTCAGCCATTGTGGTTTTGCTAAAAATAATTGATAAAATTGTATTTTTAGTTGGATTACAAATGATTGTGGACACCTAGCTTCCCCAGCTGCAGAGTCACCAATGTTCAGAGCTTCCTTGGAGATGCTCTGATCCAACTTTTAAGCCACCACAATTCTGTCTTTTCCAAATGCTTACACTTCCCTAATTTTTCCTAATTGCAGCACCTAAACGGTATAAAATCTTCCCTTTGCTGTCAATTAAAAGTTTCACTTGGCAAATTGAATTGTGATGAGGAGAAAATCTGTCATAATGTCATACCTTATTGATGTGTAGCCTATATATTCAAACACAGTTTTTGCATTGATCTATATTGAAGTCAGAATTTTAAATGATCACTCGTATTCAAAGCTGCTATTGCTGACTATTCCTGTGGGAGACTTCCCAGACCTTCCCTGTGCACCCACATCTCTCACATAAGTAATGACAGCAGTGACAGAGTGTACCATATACTGGGAATGGGATGTCCAGTATCTATAAAACGTTAATGACATTCACTGACATGATTTTCTTTCGAGTGGCCACACACACACACACACACGCACACACACACACGCACACACACACGCACACACACACACACACACACACACACACGACTGGATGCTGCCTAATTGCACTCACAGAGTCGGCAATGAGCCTAATGTGACTTGAACGTACAGGATAATGCAATATGCATGTTAATAAAGAGGCTCTGAGTTTACATACTATTGTAAATAATGTAAGCTGCATTGGTAATGATGAAGAGAGGCTGGTACACAAGGCAGAATGGCTGCTGTAAATTGTGTGCTTTTAGATTCAAACAGCTGGATCACTGGATCTTTCGGGTATCTGCTATATCTAAAAGTGAGCAATTTGATCCAAATTTAGGTTTGCCTCACAGCAAAAAGGTTCTGTTTGGGAATTTTGCATTCCCTGCACAGTCCTAAGCCATCCTGTTTCAGACATCAGCCCAACCATCCTTTACAATCGGACACCTCTCATTTCCTTAACAGGTCCCACTATTTGAATCCTGGACTACTGTGAAGTTTGCTTGCTCCCGGCATTGAGAGGTTTTCTTTGGGTGCCATCCCCCACAAACATCACACAAACATGACAGGCAAATCTCCCCGCTCATTACTGCTCCTGCCCAACACACGGATTCAAACCAGAGTGTCTGACCGTTTGCCTGACCAGACATGAGTTCTTTTCTAATCTATGCATGGAATTGACCAAAATTCCTTACAAAGCAATCGAGTCCTTTAAAATTACAAGCTAAAGATGAAGGTAGCTGTTTATGCTGTTTGTTAAGCCAAGTTGAGTGCTTTACTTGGCTTTGTGTGTTGCCTTGCTTGGGCCATGTGCATGTCTTGTCTGGCTGGCTTACACCTGTTTGTCTTGCCCATATAGAAGACGTTAAAGCTGCCCTCAGCTATGGCTTTTTGATTTTTTTTTGTCAGTAGGTGTTAGTAGTGAACCCTGCTCTGCCCCCACCTCCCCTCCTCACCTGGCTTTGGCCCTAACCCACACCCCTCTCTCACCCTTCCACACGCTGCTCTGGAAGTATTAAATGAGATACGGAAATCTCATTAATCTTGTGTAAAATACACATTTATCAGCGTAAATAAGATATGTGGCAAAGTAAAAAGATTTTAGACATATTATTTGCTGCAACTGCAAATTTAATGTAAGTCTCTCTTTTTGGGGGGCATTTACAACATAATGCTTCAATTTAGAACTAAGTTTAAAGTGCAGAGCTATTTTCCCGCAACCCTTGAACTCCTCACAGCCTCCTGGTGCTTTTTAATCATAAGAAGGAAAAAGACCTGAGTGCTCCATGTAGACATGGACATTTCATGAGGATTTCAGCTGCATCAGTGCAGGTCGGTCAGATGTTTGTCAGTTCATGATCTTTTTGTTAATAATGTCATAATGCCAAAATCTGACTGTTAGCAACTAACTACTGTCTCCCTGCATGTGTTTGTATTTACATGGTGTGGGCGGGGGCGGTTTGTCTGCTTCTGTGGTTCAAAGTTAGCTCGCTGTTTGCGGAGGTGGCGCATCTAGCAATGCAATGTGGAAATGCAACCATGCCAGTCCGGCAAAACGGAGCAGCCGAGGCTAGCTTTAAAATGATAAGGTTAAGTATTTCATTTCTTTTTGTTTTTTCTATTGCATAAGTGATTGTATATTAAAGCTTTTCAAAAGCGTTTGGCACACTACTGTACACTACTGAACATTTATTTCTATAGTCAACTGTTCAAACAGAGTTAAGTTAAAAAACAGCTACTGTTATAATCAAACATTAATAAAACTCACTGAGCCTCACCAAGATGTGTGTTTTAAAGCACAAAAGGCTGCAAATTCGGGTATTCACAGCAGTGGGCTGACTGTAGCTGTGAACATCCTGGTGTGATCTGAGCCTGTCCATCCACAGATCTGCACAGTCTAGTCAGCCTGATGGACAGTATGCTGAACACTGCATCTGTGTGTTCGTAATTAAGACCGTCATTGTTCCAGCAGCAAACAGAGGGCCAGGTCTAATATTTGGAAACAAGTCGGCCTTTCTGAGCTCCCAGGCCATAGCTGTATTTAACTTGGCCTTATGCTGTGGTGAATTAGTAAATTTGCCTGAGTTTGTTGAATGCCATTATGCTAATATTTAGCGGCCCATCTGTAGGGCCCTGGGAAAGACGTGTTTCTGTTTAGGCGGGCTGTTTCTTTGCTGTACAACATTTAACCACCTGTGCACATATTATGAATAAAATGTTACCAGTGACAGTCGCTTGCTCTGGAAAAATATGTTGTAATAGGAATTGGCATATTCAGTGAGATGTGAAACACTGTGGCAATGACCCAGAGGTCCACATCATGGCCGGGTTAAGAACTGATTGAGACCAATGATTTGCCTCTTACAGTAGGAGGGAACAGAAAGTTATGCTACTATTTCAAATCAGCTCGAGTTTCAGTCCACACTGGACATGCTTCAGTGGTCTGAGAAATTACTGAATACGACCCCTTCCAATTTCCCCAGTCCAGGACCAGGCTGTTGGACGCTTCTGAAACAATTACCCAAGGGGCCTGGGTAACCTTGTTTATAGCTCATTGAGCATCTGCGGTTCCAATTCAACACAGGTAATTACTGCATCGTTATCTTCTCTTAAATCTTCACTGAGGTGGTGCCACACAGAGCGCTCTTTGGCTGGGCGTCTGGCCATTTGGACATTGATCGAAACCAACAGCATCAGTATGCCCAGTGTTTCTTGGCCGGGCTTATGTTGGTCGTGCAGGTGTCGGTGACCCGCTGCAGCCTGCTCACCCAGAACACATCAGTCAGACTAACACTCGTCTGTCGGCCCGACCGACCCACTCCATCACAGGCCTCTCTCTCCTCAGTGTCCCGCCCGCTCCGAGAGGACAAACAAATCTTGTGATTTGCCTCTAATCTGCAGTCTCCCCTCAGCGTGTGCCACCGTCAGCCCAGCACATCAAGGACACACTCTCCATAGGAGGGCTGTCCATTAGCGCAGCGTCTTCCTTCCACCACAGTGTGCTGGGACAGGGCATAGGGATACGCTCCAATTAGAGACAGACACGTGGGGACTGTGCCCCTGACATGTCCCTGTTGATCCATGAAAGAAATGTGAACACACCTTTCTGCGAAAAGAAGTCTTCTGTCCTCCGTTCTCTTGCCTGGGGCTGCTGCTGTGCACTCCCCTCATGAAGCCAAACCATTTGGCATCATGCTGTTCCTTTTCGTATGTGATGCTGTCTGGGCGTGCGCCCATTACCATGAGTGACTGGTCAACTCTGGCTGTGTCTATGCTGTGTGGGGAAGACTGTGAGTCTGCTCTTTGGTGCCTCTGTGAAAAAGAATTCGTGGGGTGGTCTTTGGCATGCATCTCTCGTCTGAAGCTTCCATCAACAGAAATCCACCTCTCTGTAGTGTGGCGGCTCAGCCTGTGCTGGGCTGAGGAAGGTTGGACCGTCTTCATGCTTCAAGCATTTGCATGCTGCATGAACACAATCTGCTGACGCCCAGTGGGAGCACCTTCCATCCATTTGCATTGTTGTTTGCACTGCTTCGCAGTGGGAACTAATTTGCGGTCGCTGTCCGACTGATTCTTAATCAGGGCTTGTGTACATGAGAGCTAGAGACACGAGGAGAGACTGGCAACAACACTGATATAAATATTTTATCTGGATTCTATATGAATAAAACACTACATGTTCTTGATTCATCCGCAGTAGCGCACCTTCACTGTTCCCGAGTGGATGTAGCCATTTTAAAGGGAGGAGATCAGTGTTCAGGCATTGGTGAGTCTGCCATGATCAGATTAATCTCTTCAAAGAATCTAAATGCTTCCAATTCACAGTTAAAGACACAGCCAAAACCAAGTGTATTAGCTAGATTGTGCATCAGATCAACTATGCATGAAGCAATTACATATGGAGGCCTAGGGCTCTGATGGAAACTCTATGGCTGAATTCCTCTCATGCTCTCTGTACATGTCCATTCATTAATCTGGCAGGGAAGCCAAATACTCATTTAGCAGTTTGTTTGTCTGTTCACTCAGCCATACACACCCCTCCCCCCTTTCATTTCTTTCCCCCTGCTTCCGGGAGGAACCAACATCTTGTGAGAGCATCTTCGGGGAGTTGAAGAGATTGATAAATAAAGGTCAGAGGTGGAGGCAGAAAGCGTGAGGAAAAGGGGCTTGTGGTGACAAAAGAAGTGAGTCGAGAAATAAACCAGTGGATCCACAGAGGCTTAGATTGATTGGAGTTAAAAGAAAGCCAGCCAAAAATTAAACGGGAGCTGGAGGGGACAGAAAGGGGAGGAGAGCAGAAGTCAGCACGATCAAGCCAACCCATGGAATGAGATTTTCACCCTGAGAACAGCGAAAGCTTTTGGGGGCATGCCTTCTTTGCACAATTTGAGAGTTAACATAATCCAGAATCCAGCACCAAAAAGCGCTGTGTGAGGATAAGGTTGAGATAGATATGAAGACCATCTTAGCGGTATCTGCCCCCTCCCTTTAATTGATCCCTCCCAGAAGAGAATTAATACCTCATTACTCATTTGCCCAACTTGTGTGATTGCTTTGGAGGTTAAACGATACACTGCCGTAATATGTCTGGTGCTGTCATTCGGCGCATGAGCTATTAGATGGTATTAGCATTTAAAATAGATGTGTCAAACTCCACGCCCTGGCACTTCACATGGCTCTTCACGGTTACAATTATATAAAGCGCGGAAAAAGGTTAGTAACTCGTATTACTCTATATGTGCTGTACTGTAACTTGGTTATTCTTATTTTACTGCCAGAGGAGTTAATAGAACAACTAATAATAAGGGTGAGTGTACAGGTGACATCATAACATCCTAAAGAGCCTAAAATTTAACATTGAGGAGGAGGACAGGCCAGAATTTAGTTTGCCTTTGAGCTAAAATGCCGGTGTTTAGACCGGATTTAATGGTAAATACAGGGGGGTCATTTATAAAGCGAGTAGCATGTGCAAAAGTGGAGCCATTTGTGCATTTTTTACTCATGCAGCATTGTCTTATGTAAAAATTCAATTTGTGACCCTAGTACACATCATTTCAGGTGGAGCTTGGCCACAAAATAGCATATTTTTTCCACTTGCACTCGCTATTCAACACCTCATGTCCCCTAACTGCATCCATGTAACCGCACGAAATCAAGACTGACATAGTGTTCAATGTCTTCCCTGTCAGCAAGCATATACCAAGGTGAGAAATATTATTCTACAGCTTGAAAAGAAAAGAAAAAAGTACCAATGGTGCCCTAACAATCCCTAACAAATTCAAGAAAGTCGTGAACACAACCTTATAGAGGGCCATTTCCATACACACATACATATTCTCAGAGTTCAGGGGTGTCAAAACAAACCAATGTCATGACTCATTTTGACTCGTTTGGCTTCTGTTTACATGCTGTGCCACCACACCGGGCACACACCATTCCTGTTGCGACCCTCTGGTGCCTTAACCTGACCCCAAAGTGCCAGTGTATGCTGCACTAAAGGCGTTTAATCCAATCCTTTGTCTTTTTTAAACCAGCCCATTAGTATTATCCTTGATATGATCCACATTTGTGCAGCCGGCGGTAAAAGTGTGTTTGACACTCTCGGTTCTGACTGTTCTCTTGTCTATTTTTGTTTCAGTGTGTTTCTGTGTGCCGAGACTGTCTCCCATTCTTCCATCTGGATTATTTTAAATCCATTCTCTTTCTCTAATCTTTCTCCCTCTTTACTCCCACACTCTCTATGCCCTCTCTCATACATCTCACCCGCTCTTCTGTATAATAATGCCGCTGTCTGTGGTGCTGAGCTGCCTCTATATCTCCCTAAGAGATTCGCTTCTTGGCAGCCGATGGAGATAAACATGTTGCAGTGGACAGACGCTCGGTTCTAGTCCGCGGGAGCAGACTGACGTGGGTGGGTCCTGCCCTGGTCCCAACCGGTCCCCGCGCGTCAGCACCGGGCCGTAGCAGCCGCGGCAGCATGGGCAGCGCGAGCCACTTGACCAGATGGTTGAGACGATTCTACTTTGCGCAACTGCTCGTCAAAAAAAAAGAGCCATTCTGTTCCCCAGTCCGGTCCCCTCGCCTCGGCCGTGGCCCCCAGCAGCATGTCACAGCGGAGGGAAATTAGCACCTAATTATAGCCCAGTCCTCTTCTCTCCTAACTGGTGACGGTGCAGTGTGTCAGAGAGCGCGCGGAGGAGGAGGAGGCGGGGTGTTAGGGTTTGACTCAGAAGCGCACGCACGCACGCAGCAAAGGCCTCCAGCGCGTGCACAACATCACACAGCAGCACCCATGGGAGACAAGCGGTGGTGGCGCGCGCTTTTCTGCTTCCTCGCTTGGCCTTCACTCCGGCCGCAGCATCTACCACACGTGCCGCGCTCCTCACTGATCCATCTCGCACGATTAATTACGCGCGCACGAAGCAAACCCCACGCCTCCGGTTCAAGCTCCACGGGCTCCCACCGCGGTGAAGGCGCTGTAGTTAATCTTTACACGCTGCTGAATGAGGTTTTCAACGCTTGTTTGAGATGTAAATCTAGATGAGAGCTTGAGTTTGCTGCCATCTTGTGATTGCATCTGGACAAAAAAAATGAACGGCGTGTCCAGACTCCCAAAGGTAATGTTAAAACAAATGTTAACTCAGAGGTGAGCATATAGAGAGATGCCTAAAGTCTGTTGAACAAGATCGGCTCAGGCGAATCAGGGCTGTTTCTCAGGAGAACATCATCAAGCGCTCACTACATTCGGTAGCAATGAATCTTTATTAGGCCTGCAAAAATAGGTTAATATAACAAAAGAAGAAAAAAAAAGACTTTCTCATTCTTAAACCATACAAAAGCATACTGAATCAAACTTGAATACAGCAAATTACTCACACATGTCTTCACATAAAACGGCATTACACGAAATGGAAAAGGAAGAATTTCATGGAGAGAGCAGAAATCACTCATGACATCACACATGACGACAAAACTTTGGCACCAATCATTTCGACTTTGTAGGCAAATGTCCTTTAGTGCATTTTGGGCTGACGGGAGGAGGGACACTGATGCTGATCGACGGCTGGTGTGTGTTTGATGGAGGCGTGCGAAAGGTCGAAGAGAAGTGCCTTTGTCATTGGCGTCTAATTGGTGCAGTTTATTTTAAGGTACGGCCACTTTGAAAGGGCTCCCAGGGACGTTGTCATCGCCCCACTTGACAATAACAGTGTAGCTGCCCTTGTCCTTGACGGCGTACGTGACATTGTAGAGCTTGTTGCCCATGTGCTTTACATATACCTCCTCGCAGGGGGCATGGGGGCCGTGCACGCCGACCATCAGCATGTTCGTACCTGGGGGAGAGATAGGGAAATGAGATCGATAAGGTTCACCAGAGGTCTCTTAAAGAAGCGTGTTTTGAAGCCACGCTGATCGATACCTCCTATGTTAATAATGGATTCAATTACTGCAGGTAATGACAAAGCTACAGAGAATCCTCATTTAATTCTATAATTTAGCTCAAGAGCG
Organism: Gobius niger; assembly: GCF_951799975.1. Taxonomy (NCBI): domain Eukaryota; kingdom Metazoa; phylum Chordata; class Actinopteri; order Gobiiformes; family Gobiidae; genus Gobius; species Gobius niger. The sequence goes on along the minus strand of NC_136863.1, from coordinate 21,241,011 downwards.
TTTTAAAGACTTTCTGACGGTTGTAATTTTCGGGCTCTAACTTTTAATGTTGATGATTTTTCTTTACCACAGTATTAAATTTCACTTTCAGCAGGCTGTTACCTCGCACAAAAACCTAATAAAATGAATATTTGGCATCATGTTATGAATCTCTGTGAGACAAAACTATACACAGCAATACATTATGTATGGTAATATAATTAGACTCATCTAGCTGCAAAAGTGCGCCACAAACTCAACACAACAAATAGGCTGAATATAATTTATGTACATGTAACTTTTCATTTAGGAAACGTTCTTTCTGCTCTGGTGTTTCCCATGTTGGGACAGGCACAAAGCGTATCTTGGCTTATAATGTTGAGTGACCTCAAGAAACATTGGCAGCACCTTATAAAAATGAGACAAGAAAATGTTTAGCGTTGAAGAATGCACTCAAAAGAATCACGCTCATTTCTCCAGCCTCATCAGAGTTTGCAAGAGACGACTCAGAGCTGTTATCTTGGCCGAGGTAACACAAAGTACTGACTAATGGGTGCCAATAATCACGGCATAATATTTCCGTTTTTCATTTAAATGTTTTCAATTCTTGTTTTGAACTACAATATTTTTTTTGTCAGCAGGGAGTAAAGTTTTTTTGTCAATATTTTGAGTTTACCTTTAAATGCTCAAAGGAAAAGACAATTTTCTACTGTGTTTTTTTTCCTCATAAATACCAGAACTGTCAATACTTCTTGAGGGCACTGCATGTGGTGGAATAACTACCAGACCATGTAAGAAAATTCACATTAGTAACCAAACCAAGTGCACAGGTTGTCATCTCACCCGCTTTGCTGCAGTCAACTGTAAAATTGTTTTTCTGCCCCACGACTGCCTTGGACAGGCCTGCTCCGCGGCACAGCACCTTGCTGGCATCAGACGCCAATTTGGCTGATGTGGAAGAAGAAGAAGACGAGCTGTACGTCCCGCCCACTTTAGAGGTTTTGGTGACAGTTTCCACTAAAACAGAGGAGGTTTCATGGAGGCTGTGACCCCCTGACAGTCTGGCACCTGCAATAAAAGAGGAAACGTTTAAAGAAATATAATTATTGCCTATCCCAGACATTACACAACAGACAGTATTGACAAAGGTATGAAGTGCTTTCTCAGAGAAGGTTTCCTGCAAGACATTAGCTACGGCTTGAGCTGAAATAAATATACTTCAGACTCATAGGAGCTATGATTTGAATGTTTTGGAGCTAGTTTGTATCAAGTCGTGACAGGATATTTCACCCGCTAAGCCTGTAAAGAACGTTTTTATGTAATACCCGCAGAGAGCATTTTGAAAAAAGATGACATAACATTTATCTGACATCCACACAGAGCCATTTGTTTCATAATAGAGACTTGTCATCTAAATCCACGGATCAGATGGAAGAATGAGTGTGAAACAAACCTGTTATTTTAGCCTTGAATGGGCTGCCAACTATGTGCTGCGGTCCGCCGTACTTGATAGTGATGAGATAGTTGCCCGGTGCCATTGGTGTGTACGCGATCTTGTAGCCTTCGGGACACTCGCGACAGTCCATTTTGACCTTGGAGGGGCCGTCAATGTTGACGGAGAGGGTTCCAGAGCCAGCGTTGCAAGTGTTGACCACAAACTCCAGAGGGACACCTGGGGGAAATGGTGAAAGGTGAAGGTGAATGGGAGACTTTATCTAGAGGAAATCTAGCACAAACTTGAGACTGGATCAGGCAGGCTAAATTCAAATAAATACAAACCATATCTACACCAGAACTGATTTGGAAGAATTGACAGATGAATGTAGAACAGAGGCGTGGCTAATCCAGTCACAATCAGTTTGAACCAGGATAAACATTTCCTAAAACTGGACAAAGCAGTGGTCCAGATTTATATTTTAAGTTTGATCACACCTGTCATAGTTTGTGTCATGTGATTGTGCTTTATGTGCAGTGGGCGTGGTCAGTCACCTCCAATATTGTTTGCTAAAAATTGTACTTAAAATAACCTGGCAACAAAAAAACATAGTCCTCAGGTTTATTGGTTCTTTTGTAATTAACTTTAGGATTAAGTGAAGTGTTGTATGATCAAATGTGGTGCCTGCCTTTTTCATGCTGTAATTTCACTTATTTTACTATGTCCTCCAAAACTACCACATATATCATCACTTAGCACAATTATTCACCAATAAAATGTGCGAGTTTCATCACAGTGGGATCTGTGATGTAGTGAGGACTACATGCTTCTTTACCTTACTGATGTGCAGCAGGGAGGCCATATGTAAAGTGTGCGGAAATTACCAAAAATAGTCACCTGCACCATAAAGGGTTCAACTAGTTGACCCACAAAGCATTGGCACATAATGCGAAACACTGTGTTAATCTGTATCTTAGTTACCTGTGGTCCCGCCTTGCAGCCCGGGCCCGTGCGCAGTAACCATGCCGGGATCTCCGATGAGCCCGAGGTCACCTACGCGCACGTTGAAGGGGCTTCCAGGAATGTGACACCCGTTGAACTTGACGTCAATAGCGTGCACGCCATTATCCCGTGGAATAAAACGAATGGCACTTTTGTCTGCAGACACAAAATGGATAATTGGTGCTCAGTGTAAAAAAAAAAACGACCTCATAATACCTCAGAAGAATCATTATTGGAACTTTTTTATGGCAAATGTGACGCATACCGCCGTCAAGGTCAGAGACGTAGCACTCCTCCGAAGAGCCGGAGGGGGTGTGCACTTTGGCGTCGACCACACCCCTTGCCCCATTCCTCTGCACGATAAAAGTGGCCTCCTGGTTCACCTTCAAGTCCTTCTCCTGGAAAAGATGAAACATTGTCAAAGGGTTGTGGTGTACAGAAAAGCTTTTGTTTGTTAGATGCCATTGCTATGTTTTAATAACAATAATAATAATAAAGCATTTTTATAAGAACAGATTCAAACTATGGCACAAATGATGGCACATTGACACAATTCAGCCATTTATTCCTAATATTGTGGCAAACATAAATGTGTGCAGCCCTAGTCGTGTGCACAAGTGTTTGAACCTCTCGGGGACCTCTTTATGACTCATCATCATGCCTGAGTAAGAATAGACGGGAGTGTGATTGGGTGTGAGAGGCAGAAAAGGTCGTAGTTCAAAGCGAGGCGTTAAATGTTCTAGTCCCGTGAGTCACACAGGAGCTATTGTGACATTGGTCTGATATCACACTTCACCTGACACGACGGGCATGTAAACACTGTTGAAAGTGGCAGCTCAGATGACTAAAAATACGTGTTTTCACAAACGCTGGCAGCTGTAATGGAGCAAATATAACAAGCTATTTCAAATTGTGAAAGAGCCAATATAGTGAGCTGTCACGGATGTGTTTAAAAGATCTTTTTTTTTTTTCAAGTATTAACAACACTTTTTATCTTCTCCTGGCTCAGTAACTGCTGTCTTTTTTTTATTTTTTTCAATATCACAAACTGTGCCCACACAGCACAGCTTCTGTTAGCCCATATTAGCAAGGGACACTTAATCCGCGCCTTCATCACTCGCCAGCTATCACAGAATTACAGCCATTGGACAAACCTCTGATACTGCCATTTAATCACAAATCAAGGGCAAAGTGCTTTTAGGCAAGAAAAAGAAAAGGTTCATATCCAGCTCGCTCTCTGACCTATTCCTAATTCATGTGTCAGTGTGGATCTGGGTCAGATTTTTACCTGAAGGCTGGTGACAGTGAGCCTGCGGGCCTCGTCTGACAGTGTGGCTATGGGCACAATGAATGGACTGTCGGGGATGTGCTCGTTGTTGAACTTGATTGACACCTCGTAGTCGCCTGGGAAAAAGGAAACGTTATTTATTAAACATCAGATAAACTACAAAAAGCACAACCCACCGATAGAGTTTTAGTTTGACTATAATGTTTCTTTTTTTTTCTGTGACAACAAAATAAAATACTTCAGGAACATTCTGGAAAATGCTTTTACAATGATTTGATTCTGGAGCGCCCATTTGGTACGATTTCCCCCCTCCCGCATACATGGTTATTTTTTTTTATCGGATTTAAAAGCGGTTTAGTTCCATCTGCCATTACGCCACAAAAGCAAGCTGCTTTTTTGACATGCAGTACCGTTGGTGTGTGGCCATTGATGAAAATTCTTATTCTTACTATGATTGCACTATGAATTGCTGTACCTGGTTCCTTCACAATGTAAGACACTCCACAAGACCCATCCTTTCTGTCCTCGAAGGAGATTTCAGCTTTACTTGGCCCCTCTACAGCGATGGACAGGCCGCCTGCGCCAGCCTCCCTGGTCCAAATGCTGAACTCAGCTGAAAGCAAGAAAAGAAAACAAATCAATATGATAGATTTAAAAAAAACACACAATCTACTGTATCACAAAAAGTACTTACAGGGTGCTCCGGCTACACCTCTCTCCAGACCGGGACCTCCAGCCCTGACCTTGTGTGAGCCTCCTTCACCCATTGGCCCAACAGTGAACTGGAAGGGGCTCCCGGGAACGTGCTGCCCCCTGTATTTGACATTGACAGTGTGAGGGCCCATTTCTTGTGGGATAAAGCGAACGCTGTAGGTGCTGTTGCTCCCGTCAACGATATCAGCGTCCGCCGTCTTGCCGCTCGGGCTGGTCACCTGAGCCGTCATCGCCTGAGAGCCGCTTTCAACTGGGGAGACAAGCAAGAGGAGTGAAATGTGGGGGGGGGGAAGTTACGTACCGTATGAGTACCCACTGAGTTTAAGGGTCAAATGCAACATAAAGGAGGACTCGAAGTATTTTCTGGGAGTATAAGGAGTAAAAGATGAAGTCTAAACCAGGAAAAAGATAATACAGTATGATGGTCTCCACTAGTATCTAGTTCAGGGGTAAATTCTTCTTAAACTGACCCACCAAGCCGTTTTATTTCAGAATCTATCTCATCAATCAGCGCAAACTCATCCTTCATTCTTTTTTTTGAAATTCTATTGAAGGTCTTCTCACGTTTCATCTAGGCTTCAAACCACTTAATAGCAATTAAATGGGAAAACGCAGGGTGAGATGGCATCATTAAAATTCTGTGCATCTTGTGACAGTAGAAAGGCAATTAGTGGTAGTTTCATCCACTCCTTATGAAGACGAAAGCACTGTGTATTGCCTTAATGATCTGTGCCCAACTAATTGCGCGTTAAAACAGTATTACAAAAACCTGTGATGCTCATGGCGTCTTACCCTCCGGTCTCGCTGTGATTCCGGCGAAACTACCGAGGCTCTCCCTGCCAAGGAAATCTCCGAAGACGTCTCTGAAGGGGCTGCCTCCTCCCCCCACCTGGGTGCTCTCCTCCACTCGGACCTCTCTCTTAGTCTCTCCTGCGCGGGTCTTGCTGATTTCCGTGCGCTCAGTCCGTGTATAAGAAGTGTGGCTGCTTCGTGTAAAAGTTCTTGTGAGTCTCTCCTGAGCGGACACCATCTGGAACCAGTTTCCTACAAATCAAAAAAAGGAGAGTCATTCATAATTCATAGCGCCCGGCGTGGGACGACTTTATTGAATTACATGATTGGGCCTTGGGTTCTCTACTCACCTGGGATCTTGAGGTTAAGCCCACATGTGCTGCCCACAGACGCTATGGAGGAAGCTTGCCTCTTTCTGGTAATACTCTCTTTGATCCTTCCCTCGCCGGTCACCTTCACCGTGAATGGGCTGCCTACATTCAAATGAAGCAATTACAGTAAATCAAACGAAGGTATCCGAGCGACAAGGACATTTGTAAAAAAATATATTTGCATAAAAATAACTTCAAACCTGGGATGTGCTTCTCCGCAAATTTAATGTTAACTGTGTAGTTCCCAGGTTCGGTGGGACAGTACGTGACTCTGCATGTCCCATCTTCCACATCCTCGCAGTTAATATCCACTTTGCTTGGACCTTCAATAGACAACGCCAGACCACCGTAGCCTAAAATATGAAATCAACATGTTAGTATGGGGTGACTTCGTAGGGCTTTATATCTAGTACTGGAATAAAATGTGTTTTGTCCTTCAGCAGAAAAAGACCTTTGTGCACTGTGCGTGAAGCCTTTTTAGGAGGCTAGCTGTTTACATTACAGTGATAGTATTGCTCCCCTGCAAGTCGTGAAAAGTGCTTATAAACTCATGTAATCGCCAGTAAAGTAAGTCAGAGCATCTCCTAAACTGCAGCTTGTGTGGTCAGAATCAAAAGTGGAGAGGCTAGCTTCTAATTTGCACACCAAAGTTAGTATTTTTGCCAAAACTGACCTGCGTTCCTTGTATCTACAAAGAACTCGGCCATTTCATAAGTGTGCGCCTCGATGAGTCCTTTGCCGAACGCTTTGACCCTGCTGGCCTCGCCGATCTCCGACTGACCCACCATGATCTTGAAGGGACTGTTGGCCACATGAACCCCACTCTTCCTCACGCTCACTTCATGCTCCCCAACCTCCTTAGGTGTGAAAGAGATTCCTGCAAAGAAAGTTGAGAGTAAGAATTACGGCTGTGCAGATGATTTTAATTGAATTCTGATTAAATCTATGGCCTGAGTAAAAGCAGCCAGTTGCAGCGTGTTAATGATGCCGTTATTATTTTTGTGATGTAATGCTTCCTACCCAGGTGCCTGTTGGGCAGCCTTTTGAGTAAACACGGCTCCTCGTTTCCTGATGGTGCTCTGATACTGGCAGTCAGGGAGCTAATATCGGTCTCAGCGATCTTCAGTGACACATCAGCCGCTGTGCCCACGTTCAGCTGGGACGTCCTGGTAATGGAGTCGTCCCCTTGACAGAAAAAAAGCAATATTTTGAATGTATCTACTGTAAATAATATTAAATATAAGGATAAGGCAGACTGAAGCAATCTATATGGTAAATAGTTGATTCCTCACCAGTTATCTTAGCAGTGAAAGGGCTGCCAGGAATGTGCTTGTTGTCAAACTTAACAATGATGTTGTAGTCTCCGGGGGCAGTGGGCAGGTAGGAAACGGTGCAGGTGCCATCTTTGTTGTCCTTACAGGTGATCTCTGCTTTGGACGGACCCTCCACAGCCAGAGACAAGCCGCCTAAGACAAATAAGAGCATACACGAGTAAGGAGCAGTGACATCTATAAATATTGTAGAATGCGAAATGGAGTTGTCAAGTCTTACCTTCTCCTGCATTTTTGGTGACCACAGTGAATGTGGCAGACTTGTTAACCATGCCATAGCTCAGACCTGGGCCATAAGCGGTGACTACTCCACTGTTTACAGCATCCACAAAGAACTGCAGTGGGCTCCCTGAAAATGGTGTTAATAGAAACCTATTACTTCTTCATATTTGCCATAATGTATAGGGACACTTTTATGTAGTGGATATTATTTGATTTTCTCTACAGCAGTCCCATGTTGCTTACCTGGAATATGGTTGCCATCATATTTAATGTCCATCTCATGCAGGCCCCTCTCTATTGGCTGGTACTTGATGGTAATGGTGCCATCCTTATTGTCAGTTATATGCGGGCGGGCAGTTTTGCCTGAAGGCATACGCACTTCACCTGCAATAGTCAATGGTTTGGTCAGTGACCTAAATAGAAATATGCAGCGGGTGTCTGGTGCACAGTTTGAGTGTCCTCGAATGAGCACACAGACCTGTGATTTCGCCTTGCTGCGGCGTGAACGGAACGAGGAAATTAACAGGACGGAAAAGAGGGTCCACAGGATCACGGGGCGCGACAGGCTCATTTGTGGCCTGAAAACAAGAAATTCAGTTTGAGTTTAACTGAATGTCAGAGACAGTTACAGCCCTGCTGAAGGAGAAAGTGTTTAACAGTTTACTCACAACCACGTGGAACGGGCTCTTGGGGATGTTCTGCCCCCCGAAGCGGATGGTAATAACATATTTCCCTGGTTCAGGGGCGGTGTAGTAAATGTCAAAGGTGCCATCATGATTCTCCACCACATCCATGTCCAGCTCCATTCCCTGTGGGGTCTGCACCTTACAGGTCACCTTGCCTTTCCCAGCAGCCTTTGCATCGACAGTAATGACCGTGTCCTCGGAGGTCTGCAGCCTCTGAAGGCTCGCTGTTATGGGGAGGAAAGTTTGTTCAAAATTTACTTCATAAATTTACATAAATATTTTAGTTTTGAAAAGTAAAGCAACTTACACATGCCATGCCCTCCAATAGATACTAGAGCAAAAGTGGGAGAGCGTTTAAATATTAATGTAGATACTTGAATGGAATAAATCATTTTTATTTATTGTGATTATTATGCATTCTCATGCTCGCTCACCAGTAAGCCGACACTTGCTCGCATCCCCAGTGGGAAGAGACTGGATGCGATAGGGAGAGTAAGGGATCTCGTCTCCTCCATACTTAATGGTAATGGTGTATGGCCCTGTGGAGTCAGGTACATAAGACACTGTGTAGGTGCCATCTCTGTTGTCCTGGATAGTTGCATTTTTTGGCTTTCCCTCTGGATCCTGCCAATGAAGAACGATGAGTTTTAAAAGCTGCTGACTTACAGTATACCTCAAAAGCACAGTGCAGCAGCAAAGTGTAACTCTTACCAAAATCTGCACAGTAAGCAGTCCCTCTCCAGCATCGCGCGCATCAATGGTGAACTCAACAGGCAGGCTGGCCGGCACACCTTTCGTGTCTAGACCGGGACCACTGGCGCGAACCTTGCTGGCATCGTGCCCGGGCTGAGACATCACCTTGAATGGACTGGAGATGAAGGGCAAAATTGTAGTTACATTACTAGGCCTTCAAAAGACAGACTTCCCAAGTGAAATTGTGCTGAGCTACACTTTCCTAACAGACTTCATATAAAAGCAGTTCGGAGCATTTTCAGTTGTATTGTACCTGTGCGGGACTTCCTGGTCGGCATATTTGACTGACACAGTGTAAGGCCCGTCTTGGGCTGGTGTGTAGTGGACAGTGTGTGTCCCATCGCCGTTATTCTTCACACCAACAGGCTCCATAGTACCTACAAACACAAAAAAATATATCAAAAATATATTCCATTATATAATCAAATAAATGTTTACTTTTTCAATGTTTCAATGTTCGCTAAGTCAACCTGCTATTCACGAATTGAGAATCGGTATCTCATCACATTTTTTATTCTTATGTCATTTTCTTACCTGTTGGCCCGTAGAGTTTGACATCCAGTGGCGCCTGTCCCGCCTGGGTGCTGTCCACAGTGAATGTTTGGGGGACGTGAGCCCTCACTCCAGAGCCCAGTCCTGGACCAGAGCATTTGACTTTGCTGGGGTCCACAGGGTCTTTCACAGGCACACGGAAAGGGCTGCCGGGAATGGGGTGACCTCCGTAGTTAATGTTCACGTCATAGTCTCCGGGCGTGAACGGGACGTACTCCACGCTGCAGCTGCCGTCTTTGTTGTCTTTGCAGGAAATCTTTGCTTCGGAGGCGCCTTCGATCGTCAGACCCAGACCGCCTGTACCAGCACCCCTGTAAAAAAAAATATTTGTGGATTCATAAACTTGTACACAGTTAGTTGTAGATTAATTGTAGTTAATCTGTTTTTAACAGGAATCTACTCCGGACAAATGTTTTTTTCTCTACTTTTTCTATTTTATGACTGAGAGCCAATGGGAATATTACATTATGGACAAAATACAATTCCTCAGAGTTATAGCAACACAGCTGTTAATATCCTTTTAAAGCAGTACTAAGTAACTTGTTAAACTTAAATAGTCCCTCTGGGGGTTATACAAGCGTTAATGGAATGATTAGGGGGTCTTTCATCTCCCCCTGGTGTCTCCGGCCAGAAAACTACAATTGCACCGGGTCGGAGGCACAATACACAATAATGGAATCACAAAGAAGAAGCTAACAGGCTAACCAGCAAAGCAAACTGCAGGCTAGCTCCACTTAAACAGTGTTTACAGCCAAGTTTGAGTGAAAAAAAATGATCTTCATTGTGTAATTGGATGTACAATATCCCTCTCTCCCTTCGTCTTTTGTATCAGCGTAGTATTTACTTTCACAGACAATTAATGAGAAAAAAAACGCAACATGGCCTCTAGGGGCATGAGTTACTTAGTACTGCTTTAAATCATGACTACTTTTTCTTAAAAATCTGTTTCAAATATTATTCTATTTCACTGTTTTCCCTGTTAACACGTACCTTGTCTCCACAGTGAAGCAGTTGGACTTGTTCGTGATCCCTCCCTCCAGACCAGGCCCGTAGGCTCGTACCCGTGTCGGATCGCACCCCTCCACCACAGACACTCTGAAGGGGCTTTTGGGGACGGGCGCGTCATCGTACAGCACCTCTATGAGATGCATCCCTGTGGACAGACATTAGTTCACTGCACATGGCCCTACATAACACTGTTACTTGGCGTTCGCTTGTTATTGCAGAGGCTGGACAAATTCCCTTTTCGGGGAGATAAGCATCTGTTGATAGATAGCGGCACAGTTTGCTGAACCTACTAGGCGTTCCATCTGTTCTCTTTTCATTATTGTGTTAGAACAATTACTGACAAAGCCCCCTCTATAGGCCAATATAGAAGATTCATACCCTCGCCGGCTCGATATTAAAGCGTGACTGCGAGGGGTGAAGTTCTCTATGATCTCTTTGCTTTGTGTTATAGCTTTCTATTAATAACCAGTGTCATTGTTGCTGTGCACAGGCTGCCTTTCTCACACATACCTGGTTAAGAGCCATGTTCCAGCTCCGACTATTTATAAAACCAAGTCTGCCTCTATCCCTGCTCTCTTGCTCCTCACATCATTGCTCTACTGCATCATGCTGTATTTATACCCCCTCACTCACTCTTTCTTCCTTTCGCACTCGCCTGTTTTAGTCCCAGATGGAGCGCAACTCAAACACCTGTTAGCGCCGCTTTGTCTATATGCTCTGATTCAGGCGACGCGATGCAGCGAGGCGGAAAATGTTGTACTTTGTAATACTTTTTGTACGCCTTAAGTCAGAGCAATTGCGAACTAACTTCTTTGGAGAATGTCAATGTTAGAGGCTGTCATTGTCAAAGTTTTTTCCACCAAATACCACAGAATATGTAAGAGTATTCAACATGTAAAGCCTTGCTAAGCCTTGCTACAGTAAAAGACAAAGTTAATAAGCCGGGACATTTCTCGGGCCTAGGGGCGTAACTGTGCCTAAACCATGACAACATAGATGTCCTTGTACTTAGTTACAAGCAGCGAACGAGAACCACTGTATCATGTGATCTTCTTACCGTCCTCAAATGCGGTGTACTCCACTCTGTACGTGCCATCCCCCTTGTCGGTGATGTGGGACTCCGTGTTGGCACCGGACGGATTCATAATGTGGACTTTTACATGATTTCCTCCCATCTTTTTCAGGGCACGGGCATCGACAATGAAGTGGGTAGTGACTTCTCTGAGAACCCCTAGAGGTACATAGCAGACCCTTAATTTGGGATGGAGGGGCTTTACAAAGAGCAGTCAACATTAACTCACTAACTACTCTGCTGTTGCTGTATTTTAGATGATAATTTTACCTCTTGGCTCCACTCCAGGGCCATAGACGTGAACCCCTGTCGTGTCCACCGAGGGCTCGACCTGAAGGACCTTGGGGAAGTGGGGAATCACACTTCCACCATACTTGATCGTGATGGTGTGAGAGCCGTGGAAAGACGGGATGTACGTGACCGAGAAAGTGCCCTCTGTTGTTTTCTGAATGTGCACCTCTGCCTTAACGCCGGTGTCGGACACAATCTCGATGCTGAGCTCTCCCTCCCCGGCGCGGGTGCAGTCCACGGTGAAAGTGGCAGGTTCGCCGGCTTTCGCCTTCTCCAAACCGGGCCCGCTGGCGGTCACTTTGCTGGGGTCGAACGCCGGGCGGATGGCGGCTTTGAAAGGGGACCCTGGGATGTGCTTCTCGGCGTACAGGATGTTCACGGCGTATTCACCGGCCTCCGTGGGCAGGTAGGACACGGAGCATGTGCCGTCGCCGTTGTCCTGGCACTCCATCTTAGCCTCGCAGGGGCCCTCCACTGTCAGACCCAGACCGCCGGCACCTGCGCCTTTTGTGTCGATGGTAAAGGGAGCAGGTTTACCCACGACGCCTCCTTTAAGGCCTGGGCCGTAAGCTCTGACCTGCGTGAAAACAGTCGGGTCAATGTCGAAGGTTCCCAGCCCTTTTTTAATTATTCTTATCTCATTACATAGCACTAAAACTACTCAGACCCTTTCTCTTCATAAGCCTGAGAGTACATTTGAATAGTAATGTATGGCTACTTCCTGACGCCAGTGTATAAATATGTATGTGTACAGTATATGTCGTCAGCTGGGGACTTAGGCATAGTGACAACTTCTATGATCTTTTTACCTTTGAAGGATCAGCAGGCATCACAGCTTCAACTCCAAAGGGGCTGCCCATCACCGGGTTGCCATCATAGCTGACATCAACCTTGTACTGCCCCTCCTCCGGGGGAATGTACTTCACGCTGTGGACGCCTTTGGCTTTGTCCGACTCCATCTTACAGGGAATTGGTCGGCCAGAGGGTGAGGTCATCTTCACGCCTACGTCGCCCTGCCCACCGGCACCCTTTGTGTTCACGGTGAACTCCTGATCCTTTCCGACCTCCACTTCTACAAAGTAAGACATTTCATGACATTTTAATGAAACCCATTGTAACTGAATATGAATTGATGAGTTTTCTGTACTTACTTTTGTCGAGACCTTCGACTTTCACCTTTGTCAAATCCAGCTGAGGAGCCACTGTGATGTGAAAGGGGCTCTTGGGAATAGGATCGCCTCCATGCAAAACTGTAATAGTCATGTTTCCCTACGAAAGCAAAACAAAGTGAAAATAATGCAATAGAACAGCTCTATTGTTAATGTACTTGTAGCTGAGGCTTGCCGTACCTGTTGAAGTGCGGTATACTTGACGGTGTAGGAGTAGTCGTGATTATCAATGATTTCAAAGTCACGAACAGCCTCTCCCGGGGCAGATGCTGCGAAATGCACCTCAGGCTTAGCTTTGCCGGCTCCCTTTGTGTAGATGGTGAAGTGGGTTGGAGTGCCTACTTCTACTCCTGAAAAGCACATAGGAGTGTCACTGATACAAGATGATACGAGTTGATCACTTGTAATTCAACATCTTCTTTCTCCCAGCACTTTCTAACCTGTCTTATTCAGCCCGGGACCTTCGGCTCTCACTTTGCCAGCGTCATGAGAAGGATCCACTTTGACTTTGAATGGACTAACAGAGATTTCCTGAAAGGATTATTATAAAAGCAAACCAATTATTATTACAATGCCACTAGGCTTAGTAAGGCAATAATCTGTGCTCCAACCTGGTCGGCAAACAGGACCATGATAGTGTAGCGCCCCGGGGCGGGGGGAGTGTACTTCACGGTGAAGGTGTCATTGTCATTTTTGATGATGTCAAAGTCGATGTCGGCCTCTGCTGGCCCGACCACGCCCGGAGCACACTTGATACCGATGCTGATGTCCCCTAAGGCACATAGCAATGAGATCAGTGCACACAGGTCGTTGAAATGTGAATAGTAAGAGAGGATGAGTGCGCACAAGTGCCCTTCAGCTGATTTAAAATACATTTCTTTGGATTGGATTTTAATTCAGCTACATGATACCTATGAATAAGCATAAAGTTTTTCCACTAGCTAAATGTACTACTCTGCACAATTAGAGAAGAAAATTGTAAAGACTGTAATTAATCAAGCAGTACCATATCCTTTGAGAACAACTTAATACTTCCTGTGGGATCACCTGCTAACCCTGCAGTACAGACCTCTACAATCACATCCTGAGATGTCTGGGAGTCCTGCAGCGGTTCATATTTCAGACTTCTCTCTAATGTTAATGCTCTGAGACATATTCCTAATGTGCACAGTGAAAGACTTTAATAGTAAATCTAATCACAGCTTCAGTGCATCTCAGGAAAACTGCAATTACATTTGTTTTCAAAATTATGTAGCCATAACTCTATCCTAGTTTTTCAAGTTAAAGCCCAGACGGTACACTGATTAGTTAAAACTAGGGCAAAACTCCCAACTTGAAATAAACAGGACTTAATGAGGACTGCAAATGAAAGTCCGTACCATTTGTAATTTATCATCAGTATTTTGATTTTCTTTGTCTCCGGGCAGCTGCACATTGTTGCGGGCTCACCTTGGCCAGCCTCGCCGCAGTCCACAGTGAAGTATGTTGGCTCGTTAGCCTTGAGCCCTGTCTTCTCCACTCCAGGCCCATAGACCTTGACTTTGTCGGGATGAGAGCCCTCTCCAACCAGGATCTAATGAAATCACACAGCACTTGAGGCACAGGCAGCACAGCCCTCTCACTTTGTCTTTATTTGGTCAAGTGTCATTTGATTAAATTCCTTGAAAGCAATGAGTTTTACCAGAGGTGGAAGGATTCGACCACTTAGGTAGAGGATTATTCTAAGGCAAATCACTATTTACATGTAAAAGAAATCCTAACAACATTCATTTAAGTAGTAAACAGGTCAAAACAGGTACAACTTACTAAAATATAGCTCGCACTAGTGTTAATCATTCCACCTTTTGTCTAATTCTCTAGCCGTGTGTTGTGTAACGGCAGGTTCCTACCCTGAAGGGGCTGTTGGGCACGTTGACGTCGCCCCAGGTGATGATGATGGTGTGTTTAATGGCCTTGACCGGAGTGTACACACAGTGAAACGTCCCGTCTCCCTTGTCAGCGATCTGGATGTTGATGGCGCATCCCTCTGCATCCTGAGCATAGATCTTCAGCTGACCTTTCCCGGCCATGCGTGCGTCAATGGTGAATTCAGTTTGTTTGTGGACAATCACGCCAGCTGGCTTCAGACCAGGCCCAAAAGCTTTCACCTGCAATGTACACAGATACAAAAAAATCAGCTTCTATCCAAAACACATTTTTATTATTTACTTTTGGGTTCCAATAATTGTGCTTCTATCCATGTACTGTAGTATTTATTGTTTGAAGGCACTAATATTTATTTATCTTATATTGAAGTCTTATCTTAAGTTATGACATTTGAAAGTATTTCCGGTGTTTCAGCTTCTTATTTTGTGCTATTTTGTCAATAGATTAAAATTATATTTTGCACACTATCTGCACCCATCAATGTCTGAGCACAGGCACATTTATTTCTGTCAAATTAACTGGAAGCAACAATACACCCTGTTCAGGCTGCTTCACTCATGGTTGAGCATGGACGAATACAAACTCTATTGTTAAAGTTTGAAACCAACAAAAATGAGAATTACTTTTTCGGGGAAGACGTCATTTTCAGCAGGGAGGATGTGTGCCATGAAGGGGCTGTCCTTAATGTCCTCATCATCGCAAATGACATGCACGGCGTAGTCACCGGGCTCAGTGGGCCAATACCGCACATCGCAGGAGCCGTCGCCTTTGTCGTCGCACTCAATCTTAGCCTGGGAGGGGCCCTCAATAGAGAAACCTGAACATGGGAGAGGAAAAAATGCCACATTCGGGTCATGGATTTACAATGCGTCTGCAGCAGCTTGTCAAATTGAAAGAGTTTGTACCCAAAGTGCCAACTTCAGTTCCGATAGCCTCCACCACAAAGTCGGCAGATTTTCCGACCATGCCAGTCTTCAGACCTGGACCCCAGGCTCTAACTTTCTGGAAGCCTGCCGCTTCACCCACCTCCACCTCGAAAGGGCTGAAGAAAGAACAAAGAAATAGCGGCTTGGAAACTTAATAACATACTGGTAATGGTGGATTAATTGTAAGGGGTGGCATCAGACCTGCGTGGGATGGGCTGTCCTCCCCATGTGATGGTGACGGTGTATTTTCCAGGCCTCTGTGGGTAATATTCACACTCATACACTCCATTTCCTGCATCACGCACTTTGACTTGCTCCTCCGCTCCAGCTACAGAAAACACATGGTTTAGTCGAGCTCTGTGTATTCGTGCTTTTAACGCAGTGACAGTCAACGTAACTTTTCTGACAAAAACTAACACACGGCTAAAAACAGAAAGACGGATGAGTGAGGAGTGAAGCATAAAGGAGCTGTCTGACTCACCGGGTCCTCTGACGGAGACGCTCAGTGCTCCGCTGCCAGCTCCCTTGGTGAAGACTTTGAAGTCTGCAACCTCCTTTACTCTCACCCCTTTAGGCTGTAGACCTCTGCCTGTAGCTCGGCAGGCATTCGGGTTGATAGCTATAAGAATAACAAGGTTTTTAGAAAGAGAAGGAATATTTAGCAAGGCTTAAAACGAAACATAGCACTAGCTAGCAAAAGACAGCAGTGTTAGTAGAAAAGATGGGACAATCTTCATTTCAAACAGGACACTTGAAATATTGATTGACGGGACCTGTAAACAACAATGATGCGAACATAACATGTATGCCACATAGAGAAAAAGACATTGACGCATTTGAGAGCATCTGGGGAGTGTCTGACAACATTTCTATCAAAAATGTTGACTGCAGGCTTTATCTGAATGATGCCAATTTGATGCAACAATAAACAGGCACATCAAAGCCCAAGCAACAACATTTAACACAATAAAGAGAACTCGGCGAAAATTGGGACAATCTACGAGCTGTTTGCACAAGGCTGTCTCTGGAGCATGTTTCCCTTTTTATAAAAGTCTATAAACCATCAAGCTGCATGATGCAACAGCACGGAGCAGGCAACCAAGCGCAGCATGGGGCTGCTCGCAAGATACTTCAAGCATCTGCAGAGTTTGTACAAAAATGGCGAAGGCTCCTGCCCAGCAAACCATACTAACTTGGGCGGCTTGGTTTTGTGGGGACAGCCCCCTTCCCACCTCCAGGAGGGGCGCGCATTGACTGAGGTGCTATCTGCAGCGGAGCTCCTGAGGGAGGAGCATTTTGTGGAGCTAGAAATGACAAATAGGGAGGTTATGCTCTGGTGTGGACAGTCGGTCCTGCGGCTGTGATGGATCGACCGCACTGACACTAACACATCGCTAAGAAATCAGATTTGTCTGACAGTAATGTACGACAGACAGATGGCTCACCCTCTGCAACGTTGACAGTGAAAGGGCTCTTGGGGATCTCCTGTCCCGCAAACAGGACGTGGATGGTGTGTGGGCCCTCCAGCACAGGCCGATAGGTGCAGCGGAACACACTGTTGCCCCTGTTTTCTAAAATGAGCTCCACTGTGTCCTGTTTGCCCTGAGGATCCATGATGACCACACTGACGTCTCCATTCCCAGCGCCTGGAGGTCACAGTCAGAGTGTAGGTCAGTTTTCACTCTTCAGTCACATGTGCAACAGCAGGTACAAAACACCTCTGCTCTTACCAGCCGTAAAGATGTCAAAGTAGGTGGGCTTGTTAGCCACATTCCCGGTGGGCTCTAGGCCTGGACCTCTGGCGTGCACCTTGTTGGGGTCACCCACATCTTTAGCCACATTGACAGAGTAAGGGCTCTTGTCAATGTCCTGACCGGCAAACAGCACTTTCACCTATTGGATAAAAGGACATTTGATCAATAGGTGTATGTTGCTCATTTGTAAGCAGGGTTTAAGTATCCTATACGAGGTCTTACCTTGTGGAGGCCCTCGACCTTGGGGAGGTAGGTGACTGTGTATGTTTGATTTTTGTCTCTGTTTGGTTTGACCTTGGCCTATGCGGCGTAAAAATAGAAAAAAA
Organism: Gobius niger; assembly: GCF_951799975.1. NCBI lineage: Eukaryota > Metazoa > Chordata > Actinopteri > Gobiiformes > Gobiidae > Gobius > Gobius niger. The sequence continues at coordinate 21,223,414 of NC_136863.1, read as the reverse complement.
CATTGTTAAAGTACATGTTAGGTCTTACTTTGACATTTAGTTATTAAGCACGGGGATTAGCCCTGTCCACTGGGTACATATTTTATAACCGAGTGTATCAGGTTTAACTTGCCTCCTCTTTGTGTCCTTCAGGATCCTCTACATAGACCAGGACCTCACCGCTGCCGGCCTCCAGCGTGTCTACAGTGAACACGGCGGGCTGCAAGACTTTGTTACCATGGGGCTCAATACCTGCAATACAAAAACAAAGACAGGAGTTACCGAATATCGCGTTTTGCCCATTTTGTCATTGACATTTATAAAACTAGGACTAAACCGAGGCACAAACTGAAATGAAAGACAATTCAAGTAGGTTTCCGTGCGTGTCCCTGCAACCTACCAGGGCCGTAGGCTTTGACCTTGTCGGGGAAGAGCTGCTTGGTACGCGTAGGAGCGCCAGGCTTCAGCTTAGACTTGGGGAACTGGGACAGGTAGGTCATGACGGAGTGCTCATCCACATCTGGGTCCACGATCTCCTCAGGGGCGATGACCTGCACATCCAAAAATCATTTTCAAGTTGGTGTATGCATGTCTTGCATTGTTGTCATGTGATTAAAACGTGGTCCCTGTAGACACAATACAGGATTTCAGCCCATTGCCAATTTTACTAACAAAGAAGCGTAACATCAATTTTATAATGAATTATGAATGCCCACATGTTCACGAGAAGGGAACATCTGCCAAATTTTGCATCAGAAAATTCCACCCATTTTAGCATATAATTGAATTCTCAGTTTCAGCCCTGGCATGATGGATGAATAGACAGAGTCAGGAAGTGGGCCCATTGTATTCAGGGACGTCCAATTTTCAGTTTTGAACACATTCTCTTGCCACATTTTTCAACTTTACGCCGATCATATTCACTTTATTTCGACTCTTCATTGAACCCCCTCACAAGCGCATTGCAGCTTAACTTGGATTATACTTTTTCTTTTTTCTTTTTTCATTCTCTCCACCTCTGACTGCTCTTTCGCCTCGCAGCTCTTGTTTGCCTGTCTATCACACTGTGCCACAAAGCCACGCTCTGTGCTGGTTATATTTAACCCCAGGACAGAGGGGTTAAGGATTGTTGCCTGCAATAAGCCAGGCGGGGGGATTAATCCTGAGCCCGACCTCTCCCGCATCTCCTTAGTGCCAGCACAGTGGAATCTCGCCCCCGGCCCCGGAGAGCAACGACATACACCCCCCCCCACCCACCCCCCCCCGCCCCCGGCTATCGCTCCGCCTGTAAGCCTTTTGGAGAACGATGCGCAGTGAGTCTCAAGCAAACGGGGCAGACAACCTGTACGCCAGACCGCATTTCAGTACAGCAATGCGGAGACAGAAGCCGGAGTCCCGCTAGATTCCGTTTCGTATTCTGATGAGCGCGGGGCATATTTACACCGCTGTTTTCCCGCCTGCATCTGACAGCCTGCAGAAATCTCGCACCTCCACACATTTCACAGCTTCGCAAATTTCTCAAAACAATATGAAAGAAAAAAAGAAACTCCTGCCCGCGCACTCTCTGCAAGCTACAATAAAGCAAATGGAAATGTTATAAGCTACAAGAACAATAAATATTTCATGACCTCCTACAGCCTGAGCTCCCCGAGAGGATGCTGCGTATCATAGGCTATACTGTGTAGTGGCACTGATATATGTATATAAGGTAGGGTGGAAATGGGATTTGCGGGTGCTTAAATGTATATATGAGAATTGAAAGATGAGATACAACAAGGTTTAAATTTCCATCAGGCCTGGGGATGAATAAACAACCCATGAAAACGTAACACCTTTTTTCAGTGGTTTTCAAACTGTGGTACGTGTATCACTGGTATTTGGGCTTTGTCTGGTTGGACTCAGGGTCATGTACAAGTTACACTTTATTCTTTTTAATTAGAGATTGTATCATTTATGCTTTAGAAATAAATTAAAGTTTGTTAATGTTGCCCAATTTAAGTCTTGCTTATATGTTTAGAATTGCTGCCTATGTGATTGTCATTTTTGTTCTTTATGAATGCACTTTGATTCTTTATGAATGCACTTTGTATTGCCTGTGTACCGCACTTTGTATTGTTTTACTTTTAAAATAAACTTGACCTTGACCTAGAGCAGGGGTGTCCACATTATGGCCCACAGGCCATCTGCGGCCCATATCCCACTTTTAATTATTTTGATATATATAGAATAAATGAAAATCCATTAATAGAAAGCTGTGATGAAGGCTGTTTTTTTATTTCTACTTTAAAGGGACTAGATGCAAGTTGGTCATTTTATGCTCACTACTGCCATCTCAGGTCTTATGCGTAACTGCAGCTTCTATATTAAGCTTATGCATGACGGCAATTCGAAAGCGAAGTAACAACTTGTTGAGTGACAGTGCAGGATTTTAGAGGCTGTTGTGGTGAATAGGTCTGAGTTCATTCTACACATTAGGACATTGCTGGAACATGTAGGGGGAGGAAAATACTTAATTTTAGCATTTTTAAACCCCGTATAGTCCCTTTAAGCATATTCAATTAAAAAGCATAGCTAACATTTTATTGAATTTGCTAACTTTGATACAATAGAGGTGAACTTATCTATCTGACCTCTACTGAGTGCCGCGGCCCAGTTGTTTGTATATTTTTCTGTATGTGGCCCTCAGTGAAAAATAGCTTGGACACCCCTGACCTAGAGGGTTTGTGATCTCCACTGTCCACCATGTTCTCTAAATGAAACACATTCATGTACTATTGCTTTATTAAGTCGACGTAAATAGATCCAATCATTTAAAAAGTATTTGTTTTATGTTTTTGCATGTGACATTACCTGAGGTACGCCCAACCAGTCGTCAGCCTGTTGCATGGCTTCTCTGGCATTCTCCACAGGCTGGTTAGGGTCCCACTCTGCCCAATCAGGACACAGACCTAACCGGGAACACAGGAGCAGGGTAAACAAGGTTAGATCAGTCTACTCTGCTCTGGGCTATAATAAGCTCACTCAGGCAGCCATTGTTATCTCGACAACACCCTCCTCTCCATCACATGACCTTACCCGGCGCGTTGGGCTCTTGAGGATCCACTGTTGGACAATCATTCAGGGGGAAAAAACGGGAAATAATCTCGACACACACGCGCTGGCACTTTCACCACAGCAACAGCTAGCCCTTCCCTTGTGCTGCTAATGCCCAAATTGGATTAGTGCTGGCTATTGGAAGAGCGGAGCACGCTCAAAAGGCCCATGCAGGCACACTACCGAATAGCCTTATCCTATTATGATTGACACAGAGGCAATATTAACAATTATGAGCGTGCACACTGCTGAGAAGAGGGCTGTCAATCATTTTTAAGAAGACGCCGGAGTGGGCTTAATACTGTACACTGTGGGTGGTCAATTTTCATATTTTACCATGTTATTTTTTGAGTGTGCTTAACAGAATTGTGTTGTATTTTAGCAGCCACTGAATAAAAGGCTCTTAACTTGGTGGTGTCGGTGATAGAAGTAAAATAGTGATGTAAGTAATTGGAGCAACAATGAGTGAGGGGGCGTAAGTTAAATAGTAGTAGTGGCACTTGTAATGTGTGAGCTCTCAGAGTTTCCCATCATAAAAAAGCTTCTAAAGCTCAGTTCTGTTTTGTTTTAGTATTGAGTGTGTTTCACCTCATACCTCAAGCAACAGGCTGGACTTACATTCTTCTAGGGGAGAGGGGTTTACCTTCCAAATTTATTTATTCATTTATTTATGGAGTGGTTTATTTGACTGGGTACACATTCATCAACATTTTTGTAATTGCGTCAGTACTTGCTGTAGAGCTAGTTTTTGCCTGGTATCTCTGGCCAGAAAACCACAATTGCAACTTTGCTTCCTACGGGTCGGGGCCCCAATACACACTAATAGAATCACAAAGAAGAAGCTAACAGGCTAACGGGCAAAGCTAACGTTAATTTCTCAAAAGCTTCTCTTAACTTGTTCATCGGCCTCAATTGTTCAGTGTCTTGCGCGATAGCTATTTTGGCTACAACACAAAAGTATTTTTGTTGCTGACAAATTCTCTTCAAGTGAGAGGTGAAACATCCTCAACGCTAAACCAACACCGTACAGATGACAGCATGAGAGCCTTTGTCTTCATTTAGTCATGTCGTCACCATGAAGTAGAAGTAGTAATTGTTCACTAATTGCAGCGGTAGTATGCATAGTAATTTTGTTAAGTATATCCCTTCCACATGCATGATATATAAACTGTACACATTTTTGATAGCTTTGTTTCATTTTATCTTTGGCGGTGGGGACATGTGGTCAGTGGGTATGATTCAGCGGTACACCAAATGTCATTACCGTGCTGTTTGGCTTGAGTAGATGAAACAGCACCTTGTATGGTCAGCATTGCAGCCTGCTGTTTGAAGGATGAGCCTGTTCAGATCAATGGCTCTTGTAAACAGTAATACACAGTTCTGCTCCTCTGGGTACTCCTCCACCGTTCCCACAGTAAAACGCTGCTAAAAGCGCACTATCTAACAACTGGCACTGACCCAAAACTTGGCCTTGTGATTTCTAGGATTTTCTGACCTGCAGCTCCGTGCATCCTTCAGAGCTCTGTGCATTTTGAAGCCAAGCCAAGGCTATGACAAGAGAGAAAGAATGGTGTCCAAATTTGGGGTTGCTGCAGTGGCTAGGCTATAAACGTTATATATTTGGGCCTCAGGGTGCTGGACGGAGCGGGTGAAAGCTTCAGTCATTGTGGGACAGCTGGCAGGGATCTCCTCCAGGCATCACTGACCCCTCTTTATACCTATGACTCTGCCTACTCTCTCGGGACACATTACTTGTCATTTGAATCTCAATTTTAATGCAGACGTATGTTTCCAGAGTATGTGACAGGGTTGTCTTTAAAAGATGAGGTGTGGAGTAAGCCGAGTGTCCAAGGAAGACGATACCACTTCACAGAAACTCCCTTGACCCCCAACTCCATAGCAACCGATGAAAACTCAAGTACACACTAGTTGTCAGATAGTTATTCTTACTCAGCATTAGGGAGGGGTGAAATGCCCTTACATAATGTTACTAATGTGTTCAGTTATACTTCTTGGACAATGGTGATGCATTAAATAGGGGGGAAATGTCGCAAAAACTTGAGAACTAGATATTGTGTTTATTTATTTATCTATCTTCATGTTCCTGAAATCGCATGATCTTAAAGTGGTGTGTGTCCCAAGCAGTCGCCTCTGCATATCACCCATCCTTCAACCAGTGCCTTTAGGCACTGCAGGATATTGTTCGTGGTGTGCTTAGCCTACTGTGCATGTTTTGGATTGATGGGGAAACCTTGAGAAAACCCACACACACACACACAAAGAGAACAAGCCAACTCCACACAGTGACCTTTAGTTTGCCACAGTTGACATAAACCATTATAGTTTGCCATATTCTGCATCTCCCAGATGATTTCAGCTCAACGCACTCACCAGGGGCGCAGTTGTCCACCAGCGCTCCCAGGGCCTTCCCGTCCCTCCAGTCGCGGTTGAAGTTGGTGATGGGCAGCTGGGGCACCTTGTTCTGGATCCAGCCCAGCAGCCGCTGTTTCGGGGTGAGCTTCTTTGTCTCTTCATCGTCCTCGTCATCCCACATGGGCATAGAGATGGAGTAGTGCAGGATGAGAGTCCAGATAAGACCCAGAATCAGCTTCAGATTTCCGTCCACAATGGCTTTGCTATCTGTAGTTGGACACACGACAAAAAAAAAAGTTAAGAAGGATTTATTTACAAGCATGAAAATGTATTCTTATCTTCAACCAGCATACCAGACCACTCTTTTTTTTATAGCATATGCAAATTGTATACTTTATAGCTGAATTTACTTTTTGCAGACTTTAACCCCTACTTGAGTAAGAATATTTTAATAGTACATTTCTTTCCTTTGATATTAGCATAGATTTAAATTGTGATCTCAATCCATCTAAAGTGATGGCAAAAGTGGCTGACACACCTCAGCTGTCATCTATCACTCCCCCACATTCACCAGCATGTTGAGTTCAGTGCCCTGCCTAAAGACGCATGAGCAGTAGACACACCTGAACAAGATTGTAACTTTGTGGTTACAGAACAACACCACGATGTGAGCCGCTTTTTCTGATCTAAAACTATGTGCAACACCGTCGGCAATATCAATAGTCTTGATGTGCGGAGGAGCTGACCAGGCTATTCTGAGTGGAAATATAAACAATGATGAGTGACTGCTGAGGAGACAAGAATCTAACGGCGCTCGCTGCTCCCCCCCCGAGCCCCTTTCTCTCAGACAGCTGTCCCGGTCCGGACCCCTGACAATCTGTCATCCCGTCACAATGCACTCCCAAGGCACAGACAGCTGAGGATACGTGCAAGTGGATCTCTCTCTGTCTCTGCATAAATACCACTCGGATTTCAATTACACCCAAAAGTAGCGGCCGCGGCAGCAGCAGCATGATAAATCAAACGGACAAGATTAGATTCATTGACAACACGCACGCAACTAATTTCCCCCCAAGTACTCGAAGGAAAAGTTGGTCAAATGAGCATATTTGAATCACTTTCAATTTGGTGTTGCAGGCAGTTACGCCAAACAGCGTCTCCGGAGATCTCACTTCTTTCGCTTAAAAGATGATTGAGGTTATTTAGGTTACGTATCATCATTATCATCCATATGGTCGTGGTTTAGGCCTAGTTTCAATCTGAATTGAACATAGCCCTGGTTTCATTCACATTTGTATTTGATCCTAATTTCCGTTAAGTTTTGTTTTTTGCTATTTTCACAGTATGTCTATGTCGCAATATTTCACCCTCCAACACTGTAATTTACTTTTCCTCACGTCACGCAGGCCTTTTATTTTCCAAGAGCAGCATTTGATGTGTCACTACTTGATTCGTGCAGGCAGGTGGGGACAGGGTCTTGTCACAGCAGGGTTTTTTTATCCGCACTTTGTCCAGATTTAAGGGCAACTGTGCGGGCCAAGCTGCATCTATCAAATGATCTCCAGTTACAAGTTGTGACACATGTGCGACTAAGCCCCGCTGGGTTTTTTTTTTTTTTTTTTTTTTAGCATCCCTGGGTCTGTGTAATGGAAGCGAGGCATTATCTTTTAACAGTATTGACCCAGTAAAGCTGCACAGGGGGAGCGTGCCAGGGCAGGAAGTAAAATGCCAGGGCGTCTATTACTGTGCCCCCTTTCTGTCAAAGCCGTCCGAACCAATGAGAGCGCGAGTCTGCCACAGCACAAGAGGTGACACAGGCACCAAAGCAGACTGTCCCATACAAACATTTAGCACCTTTTAAGACTATAGGGACGTGACCTCCACACAATATCCAAGCCCAGGCTGACATGCTGATATCTTGAGCCTGGTCGTGGTTTGGTCTGGAAGCGCCTGTAGTGTTTAGTTGCTTCAGGTCAGGCTAAGTCCTTTACACATCTGCACATCTGATCGAGTCAAATCTAGTTTGTCCTTTTTTTCTTTTTCTGTTGTTGGGATCGTCATTGTTTGTTGCTCGGTTGCATCTGATTTGAAACTGCGTTCTTTGGTCTAGCTTCGAGCCAGATCACACCTCTTCATAAAACTTTCGGCTGTGTCAGAATCCATACCCAAATATCCCTACTCCTCTCATTAGCTCAGTATTTAACACAACTCCCTTACACTCCGCTGACCAAAGGCCTCAACCACGCTGGGAATTTCACTCAAGTGTGTGGCAGCGTCATTAGTCACTAAACAGGGGGAAAAAATATATAGAGGCATGGGTTTAATAAGTTTTTGCGCTATTGAATTGCGAGCTTGTCCACAACTCTATAATTAAGCAATACATCTTCCTGCCCCAGTGTGTTTCATTTTGGGGGGTGTTAAATTTTTGAAGAGGTATTCTATTCATCCCCCCGGAGTTCACTCTGACACGAATCCACACAAATTTAATGCAACTCCAGCTATCTGTCTCTTTCGCCGGATCCCAGAAGGGCTAATCCCCTCCTCACTCATGTTTGGGGACGGGATGTGTGCTGTCAACAGAAAGCCCTGGTAAGTCGCTTTTGACCTCCGACCTCCAAGTGTTTGTATGTGGAGTCTTACGTGAGCGCTGTCAGCTTGCGCAAAATCCATCTTTTTCATTATCCCAGGCTCACTGAATTGCCAAACCTGAAGTTCATGGCTGATGCACCCTAGGCACAAGTGGGTGATCTCACTGGCACCTCGGCAGTCATTTTCCAATGAGTGCTTTGACCTATGCTTAGTGCAACTTATCACTGACTTGTCAACAGAGAAACCAGTCCTGGATATGACAACCACACCGGGATACAACTTATTATGGCAAGTTGTTATAGTAGCAGCAGTAGGTTGTTGTATGTAGTCGTAGTTGTACTGTAGTAGAAGCAGCAGTAGTAGTATTAGTAGTAGTAGTAGTGGGGCTTTATGTTGTCATGCCCTTCAGATTTGTTGCTGTCACTGTTTATTAATTTGTTCATTTGCTCTCAGGCAATTAGTGAGACTTGTCCCTGCAGCTATGGGCATTAGGCGGGGTACACCTAAGACTGACAATAATTCCTATAAAGGTCAATGAAGAGTAGGGCTGCTCGAGTATTGAAAAAATAATAATCACGATTATTTTTGTCATAATTGAAATCACGATTATTCAAACGATTATTTGTTGCCTTAAAAAAAAAGTATATCTTTATTCTATTTATTTATTAATCAAAACACTACACTACACTTTATGTTTTCTGGACAGTCATAAAAGTACAAATGATTTCAAGTATGCCTTGATTAAAGAGAGGTCCCTGTTTCACACCTGCCCCCTGCTGGCCAGTCCTCACACCTGCACAAGTAAACTAAGCAGTGCGGCCTGATGACATCATCACACAGTGCTGTTTGTTTTTATGTCAGACAAAAGCATGAGCCATGGCACGTGAAAAGCGAAGGGAAAATAATCCCAGCGGCCTGAAATAACGCAAGTCTGCTTTGCAAAAAAAACCCCAAATTGTTAAAAAAAAAAAATGTAAAAAAGAAAAATCGATTTTTTGCGATTATGCTAATTTTGTAATCGTTTACTGTTGTAATCGAAATCGTAATCGAATTTCGATTAATTGCACAGCCCAAATGAAGAGTCACCATTTCCAAAAGAGAACAACCTTAAAACATGCACAGTACTAACCTATAGACACCAGCTTGATTCTCTCTCTGTCCAAGAACTCGAGCGCCACCGACACGTTCTCCAGCTTCATCTGTCTGAAGTTGGGCCTGCTGTGGTGCTTCCTGTACATTTTCTTCTGGCTCAACACCTCCAGGAGCGAAATGAGCTTGAGGCCGTCGGCGAAGTCCTTCTGCAGGTCGGTGACCGTCTTGTTGACGCACTTGAGATGCTCGTTGCACCACCGGGTGAACGTGTTCTGCTGGATCTTCTTCCATGGCGCGTCCTCGGCCAAGTCCTTCTCCGTGGCGGGCATCTCGTCCTCGTCCCCCTCGTCCCCGTAATCCTGGTAGCACTGAGGCGGCAGCTGCTCTTCCCCGTAGTTATTGCTCATCATGATGGCCTTTTTTTTTTATATACTTCGGTGGCACTTGGGTGTTAAAAATGCGCGTAAACTCTTCGCGGCCTGATGGCAAAAGAAGTTCAAGCTTGGGAGCAGCTCTTTAGCGAAAGCCTCTCGGGATTTTTCGGATGCACTCGCGAAGAAAGTTCCTCCTGTCAGCAATATGATGGATTGAGTTGTTCGGTTTGACAACGTCCAAGGTAAGTAGCGCGTCCGCTTCTTTTAATTGGCACCTTCTTGACAAACTTCCAATATGGCCTCGAGAAGATTTTTTTTTGACTTTGTGAAAGAGAGGTGGGTTGAGTAGCACTGTGGTGTCTTCTTGAATGTTTGAGCGCTTCCAGAGACGGGTCTTATAAAGGCCCCGGGGCGCGTCATTCAGCCTCTGTGATCATGGGCTATTTGCCGGTCCATAGGAATACACTGAGTGGGGTCGGTTTACGGGATGCTGATTGGCCCCCGGTCACAGTTGCTTCACGGGCCTTTATTTTTAGGCGCCCCTATTTGGACTGGAGGGGGCAGGGACTTACCGATTGTTGTGAGCGTGCGTCGTGCGTGCTCAGGCGTCGTAGATAGGAAGAAAAAAGTTTGGAGATGTTTGTGACATTTCAACTATAGAGGGATATATCGTCCTTGTGGTGATGTACGAGAGTTTTGCAGCAATCTGCCACTCTTAAGTGAAATATATTGAAGACAGGCAAAGGTCAACAGCAGCATTGGGAGATTTCCACTTAGTCTGAGGAAATATGCTGTAGACGGACGCTGTATGGACTTCATTCGAGTCTGAAACACCTTATAGCTTTAGAGCAGCAATAATGTGAAAGCAGATTCCAATTTTAATTATAATCTTGTCAAAATATGTACAAGCTTGCTTTTTACATTTGCAATAAGACAAGAATTGAATGATTGCTCAATGGATAAATTCACTTGTTACATCGGCTCTAAAGAACACTGCAAATAGACAGGAAATGTGCAATCAAGTAATAGGAACTTATCTGCATGATACAATGCATATAAAAAACTTTAACAATAGGCTTTTAGGGCATTTACCAAATGTTAGTGGGTTTAAGGCTGTTCCCTTAACATTACTTTCTCTCTGTTGCTTCTATATGTGATAAAAAACTTTATTCAAATGAGTGTTTGTGTATGCAGGAGTAAGCAGCGTGGAGTTTCCTTGAGTTGCCGGACTGTCATGGAGCGGTGAGTCAGCACAGCACACTCAGTGACATGAGGTGACACCGCAGCTCTGTCCGTGGCCGAGGTGCTGTTGGGGGTAAGAATAACTGTGACACACGCTCAAGGCACTCGGGGCATTTTAAACCGGCAGCCTCAAGTTCATCTCTCTGTCAGGCAGGGATACTTTGTCTTTTCAGCAACTGTGCTTTTACTTTTGCATCTTTTGCTTAATGTTTACTGGCTTCAAAATCACATTGGTTTATACTCTATATCAACACTGTCCAAAATCCAGTGTGCCAAGGCCCCCCTAAACAAAATCCCTGGGGTCCCCTATCAATATGTTTTCACTCTTCAGAAATATGTAATGATTTTCCTTATAGGTTCATTAGTTCCCCCTGAAGTGCCTCTGATGCCCCCAGGATCCCTGGACCCCACTTTGGGGACATTAGAGGTTTAATGGTGACACGGGTATTAGGAAACTGAAATTCAGCAGTTTGGCATTCAGGGCAAATTGAGATTTTTCTTTTATTCCACTCTTCTAACATTGCTACATCTAGCTTGGTTGTTTCTGCAGCCCCAGATGAGGCGACAGTGGCTCAGATAAGCAGCCGCGCTTCCGTCAGTCTACTACCCCATAGGAAAATATTATATCTTGAAGTGTGAATTAAAAAGTAATGACTACTGTACAGCTCAATCCGAAGCTTTATCCACCTTTTGTTACAAAAAAACCCCCACATCTTCTGCCTTTAGTCATCTTTATGAGAGTTTAAAGTACTACAAACACAATGATGAACTCATGGGTCCGTGCTCAGGTTAGACAACTACATTATCTTTGAACGGTGATTTGAACTCGATGCTTTTACTCTGATGATTGAACTCCTAAATTCTTCCCGGCAATGCACTTTCTTGAAAAGACTGTCAGAAAATATGAATTTTCTGACACAGTGCCGGCCAGCGGACTAAATTAAAAGTGGTGTTGACATGGTAACCACCAGGCTCTCTATTTTTTTTTACCCAACCACAATCAGCTTCTTTAATTAAACCTCCACCATTGGCCTGTCAGGTGGACTTATTAAATATTTAGGACAGGATTTGGGGGACGTGTGCTGGACAGATAGGCTCGCAGCCAGAAGACCTTTGATTAGGTTTCGCTGGTGATCTGTGTCTGACATTTCACCCATTAATGCACTTTTCACTGAAACATCCATAACTCTGACAAAACAAGACAGAAACTCTGAGATTTAGGGCCCTCATAAGTTATGGATGACGTTTCCCCCTCCGTAAATCATCATTTTTTCAGATGTTGTCCCAGTATTACCTTGCTTTGTGCTATGGATATGAATATAGATTTTTGTAGGGTTTTTTTTTCTTCTCATCATGGGCATTTTGAAATATGTGGCAGATTGTGTATTCTTTGTCGGGAAGGCGCACTCAGCAGGATGATAGAAAGGCAACAGCAGCCTCTTTTTACGATCAAAGTTAACTTAAGGCCTGATGTGGATTAATACAATGTACCAGTTAGGAAAATATATATTGATTAATGAGCCAGGAAAGACGAGCTCCGTGTCACTCATCCTGGCCACTTTTAGACGATCACTGCATATCCTCGGTAAACCATGACTCTTGATGACGGAGTAATGAGATGTACTAGGAAGACCCCGTGACACCCCCAGTCTGTCTGTCAGTCGTAACCAAACTGTTTCTGTTAGCTTACATCATGTCTCCCTGCGCACTTAAAGTTATAAATATCGCTACAACCCCAGTAACGTGATGCCCGGCCGGGGACAACTCGGTCTTGTGAGGGGTTCATGAATGGGATTCCTAGACTTGAACTATGAGAGCACTGTCTAAGTAAAGAAGCGCCTCGGAAAGTCTTGCAAGGAAGGTGTTTTTATTTTATTTATTTTTTCCAAGTCATTTACAGTACAAAATAGACCTCCAGGTAACAAAATAGCCACGACTATAATATTGCAAACATCAATCCTACCACATGTAAGCAGCAAGCAGAGAGACACTGCGCCGTATAGAAGCGCTTAATGGTCTGCACTTAGATGAGAAAGAGGTGCAGTCAATGGGCAACAAACTGATATATGATGTTAGCAGTCTTTTGTGGCGTTTTGTTTGCTTTACTGAAGGAACAAAGAAAGATGTTGTGTCATGAGTTTTGAAGCTTAAAGGGATATTTCAGGATGTTTGACATAGGGCCTCATTTCCTAGTTATCCAGAATGTTGGTGATTTCTGGAGATACATATTTTTTTTAATTCATGCAGTCCTTATATTTGAAAAGTTTAGTGGTGCTAGGCTAGTGCTAGGCTAGCGCATGTCTATGGTAACTAGTAGCCTGCATTAAAAACCTCTTCAAAATCATCGGGTAATCCTCCAAACGTTGCCATATTGATTTGTAGAAAGCTCTTTTTATGAATTCCACGTGTAGTAATGCCGGCCGCAGGTAAACAAACTACTGTAGATCCGGTAACCCAGCAGATCACTCCGCCGCTGTGTAGCTAACAACCAGGAAGCTGATGCTGCTCAAATATAAGTTCTTTTAAATGCAAAATGATTATATTTCAAATATCATTTAGTCAACACAGACGTTTATATCAGTAGTCTGGTGTTATAAGTTATTTGCCTCAGGTGCACTGTGCTTGGGTCAGACTGTTTTTTAATGCAGGCTACTAGTTACCATAGACATGCACTAGCCTAGCACCACTAAACTCTTCAAATTTAAGGACTACATGAATTTAAAAAGAATCTCCAAAAATCAACAACACTCAGGATAACTAGGAAATGAGGCCCTATGTCAAAAATCCTGAAATCTCCCTTTAAGTAGAATAGGCTCGGTGTGTGTTGCGGCTGACTTCCATATGCTCATTTCTTGTTCCCTATTTTTTAACAGAAATTAAAATTGAAACAGGATTAAAAAAGGCAATACCAGTCAAGCCCAATGTTTTTTTCCAGCAAATTAGTTTAGATTTTGGCGCTAATGTTTTTTATGCATCAAATTAACGTTATAGCCATTAGATTCGAGAATGAACGCTAACGCAGTTCGTAAAGTTTTTACCTTATTATAAGGGATTACCCGCCAGCTGCAGGTCGTGCAAAGTGACAATGACAAAGTAGTACGTGCACAAGCCACTCCCGCAGCATTCTTACGTTTATATTTACATCCGATTTGGGGGCCTAATGCTGTACTTGAGGCCATTTCAAATTTGTAAATTAGTTACTAACATGCCCTCAAATAGCTAAATGCTATTTTCCAGCTTGCATTCAATATTTAGCACTTGTCGTTATAAATGACTCCAAGGACAGGAAACTGTTATGAGCACAGGAAGATACAGAGCCTGTTACTATGTGGAGCATGGACCAAGCAGGAATACAATAGAATGATTAAGTATTTCTAGATTGTCATTTGTATTGTAAAAAGAAGAAACTATTTCATTCTATATTGATTATTAGGATGCTATAGGTGAGAGTGATGCAATGTAAACATGTAAAATGTCATGCAATGATAGACTGACGCTTCTAACTACCTTTAACCAGCTTTACCTTTTTCAATAGATTTTTTTCAACTTTTTTTGATCCTTATAATAATATAATCTGCGCCACCGAAAGTGACTTTGTCTGAGTAACATCACCATAAATAAACATTTATAACATAGCATATCATCTAGATATCAAATATACATTGCTCTTCCAAAAAATAATAAACTTTCTACAAAGCAAGTACAAATGGGTTTAAGAAATACAGTATCTCTCCCATTCTAGGTCTGTACTGTTTATGTCACATCTATTTACATCAAATACAAAGCAACGAAACATAAATAGTAGATTGTGCCCCTCTAAGGATTACCGCATGCTTTTTTTTTTCACTTTTAAAAGAGATCACAAAAATAACATTTCACAACTGTAAACATATATTCACATATTCAGACAGAACCAACGCTTAAAATTTGGACGCTTAAAGGAACGATAGAATTGCTCAGATGCTTTGGCTCGCTGCTTCAGAAAGTATTACTTTTCAAGGTCTGCAATAACTTTGAGAAATAATAATCATTTGTACCACTGTGAGAGAGATGTCATGGGAGATCGACTCAAGTGTAATGTCTGCAGCATTTATCCCTAATCCAAATTATATCTCTGATTCGAGTTTGCACAGAATTACGAGATTGACTATTGCGAGATCGTGTACTTTCACCAGTCGTCACTCATGATTTTTTTTTTTTTTACAAATGTAGAGTAAAAATCACATTTTAAAGCTTTACAAATACCAAGAATAAAACATGCCGCTCTGTCGTCAATGTTAAGTTTCTGTCGTTGTGTGTGAAGAGCATTTATTTCCTTGGCGATATAACAATGTTTCAGCCAATGTTCAGTAAGAACACGCAGCATGTAACAGAAGAAAAAAAAAACATTTACTAAAGGTCAAAGGTCACCACAAGGCAGGAGTGACAGCTGCTCTTTGACCTATATTTGCTGCGCCCTGTGGGCTTTACAATGTACGAGTACGCTCGACTCCCGTTTAGTATTCTGAGGTAATTTCAAAAAATAAATTATAATGTTGCAAAAAAACTAAACTAAACAAAGCGGTCGTTTTTAAAGGGACTGTGTCTGTTCAGTGCATTCAAAGTGCAGACTCTATATTTGTCATTATTATCAAAGACAGCTAAACAAAACAACCAAATAAATAAATTAAATACGCTGAGAAGCACAACAGTAAAGACCTTCATTTGTATTTTGGGCCGAGAGAGTTATCCACGGACAATGACACAGCAATAGCATAACATTACGAGGAGGAGTCAGTTCAGGCCATCTTCATTTTCGCAAATTTCATCAGACGCCAGTCAAGCGAGGCCCGGGCTTTTTCCTCAGTCTGTCTGCATGAAGTACCTTCTCATTACCAGGGCGCCGTTTCCCCCCATTCGTTTATATTATATTTTACAGAGAAAGAAGAAAAAAACAACCTTGCAGTCTATACACATGGCAGGAGAGGTACAGGGGCGTGCGTGTGTCCTCCTCGTGCGGTGGTGGTTGTTGCCATCCAATCAGCAGCGGACAAGAGCTCTCAACAAACCAGTCATCATTATGAGCACCGCTGTGGCTGCAGTGACAGTCAAAATGGAGCCCCAACCTATCTCACCCCCCTGAGGGAAAGACAGCAGAGAGAAAGAGGCATTAGCTCTCACAATTGGGCCTGCGCTATTATTAAAACCAGAGGTATTCAGGGTAATGTGGCCTTTTGCCTTCTTGCAGAGAGAGAGAGTAAAATGGGGGGGGGGGTGGATTAGCATTTATTCTGTGTTTAAGTGTGAAGCTGCTGCTAAAAATAGGAGCGAAGCAAGGTCTGCTCTCAGTGCTGTAATTAGCGTGGGATATGTCGACTGTATTTTTTGCCACAGAAATGGGAAAGTGTAAATAATACTAACCAAATTAAAGCGTCGAATAAAGCCGAGTGTTTGTTTTTGCGTGAAGCGGCAATTAAATGAAACAGTCTTATCTCTGCAAGACGGCTAGACACGATTTCAAAGTATGAGGCTGTATATATTTGAGTCCCCCATTTATTACAATTTGCCAAACTGCCCAAACACCCCATGTCTACATAACAAGACAACATTATTCCGCTGTATTTGAGTTGAAATGTTTGGTTTGCTGAATTTTTGCTGCTTTCTAATGAGTCTTTTGGTGCTTACATGTGTTTTCCACTCGCAGCCTAATCTTGCGGTGGTATTAACAGCCGAAATAGTTCTTTTTCTATCAGTTTTATTACAAAACATCTGCCCCTTTCTGCAATTTAGTGTTTAGTCAGGTTTACTTTGATACATAGGGAATTCATGTCGACACCATAGAGATGGCAGTGGTGCTGAAAAACATGTAGTGGCAAGAAAAAGTAAGTTTGGAATTTCTCATATTTCTGCCTAAATTGGTCACTATGTGTGGTCTGATCTACATCAAAATCACAGGAATGAATAAACAGTGTCTGTCGGAAGTATTACCACCCAAACATTTACATTTGATCATATTTCTGTAGGCCTTAACATGTAAACATTCACAGGAGAGCGTGGAATAAGTGAGTACACCGCCTGAATCTCGCTGAACTGCAGCAGTTTTGTAACGAGGAATGGTCCGAGATTCATCCTGATCATTGTGAGCGTCTAATCTGCAACTACAGAAAAGAAGTTGTTGCTGCTAAAGACGGGTCAGCCAGCTATTTAATATGGGGGTTCACTTACTTGTTTCACGGCGTTGTGAATGTCTCAGGTCTATCAAATATCTAGTTAAACATGAATTAATTTTTGATGATCGCACGTTGTCCAGGCCCTGAGGCAACAAAACAGCCCCACACCATGATTCTCCCTGCACCATCTACTTCAAAGTGAGCATAGCGTTTTGATGTTGATGTGCTCTTCCATTTTTCTTCCTCACATGACATTGTGTGTTTCTGTCAAAAATGTTAACTTTGGGTTCATCAGTCCACTGAATATTTTGCCAGTAGTGCTGTGGAGCATCCAAGCGCTCTTCCGCAAAGAAAAGTTGAATATTTTGGGAGAATGGGAAAATGGAACAGCACATCAACATCAAAGTCAGATCATAAAGACCTGAGACATTCATAACAGCGTGGAATAAGTAGCAGCAATAATTCTGTAGTTGCAGATTAGACGAAGCACACAACGATCAGGATGAGTCTCGGACCATTCCTCTTTACAAAACTTACATACTTATTCCACGCTCTCCTGTGAATGCTTACATGTTGTGGCCAATAAAAATTTTATGAAATGTAAATGTTTGGGTGGTATTAGTTGAAGCAGACTCTGCTTAATCATTCATGTGATTTTCATGGAGATCAGACCACATTTAGTGACCAATTTAGGCAGAAATGTGAGAAATTCCAAAAGGTGCGCTTACTTATTCTTTCCACTGTAGGTCTAAATAAGATTCTAAGCAAACTTTGTGCACCATAGTTTCTCTGAATAGGTTTCTTTCTCTTATACATACTCAAATGGCAGCATTTTATTCTGAAAACTTACTTGAGCATGGTATCAACACTGTAAAATCTTTTAGAAAAATGTGTTCATTTTACAGCGCAGTGATAATGGTAATAGAACGGAAATAGCAGTTGTAACAAACTGTGTCTAATTAGTGTTGCCGTCCTGTGTCAATAATATTACCAAGAAAACACTGACAATGTTCCCTTGAAATAGTGATTAATCATGTTACCAAGGTATTCCACTATTTCCACTCTATTATCATGCAAGCTTTACAGTGAAGTGCTGCCCAGAAAATGTAGATAAGCATGTTTTCCTATGTGTGTGTAGAAGTTGGGGTCTCCTCCCATACCTTGCTCTCTGGGACGCCAGCTCGGACAACCAGCACCAGACCACAGCCACTATTACAATCATTCCTATGAAGGGGATGGAGAGAACAGGGTGCTCAGACGCATGGAGGAGTCTCTGAAGGGACAAGCACAAGGACGATGGGCATGAGGGGAATGGATGAGCGATGGATACAGGCAAATCATAAACACATACAGATAAAACATGGCAACACATGTATATATGACAACAGAAATCATAAATTATAACTGGGGATTATGGCTGTGGTTTAAAGAGAGGTGGAGATGGGGAGGAGGTGAGCAAAGTGAAAGAAAAAAAGCATAATACAGTCGCAATAAAATTAAATAAACGGGATCAGAGGTGGAACTGGACATCTCTATTTTGCATGTTTTGGTTGTAAGAAGCTACTCCAGAATAATGTGTGTTTGGCTGTAACTAGCACATGTCAACAAAACGATTCATTAATAAAAGAAAATCAAAGAATTTAATTAAGTTCGAATTACTTTGAGAGAGTTTTTATGTACAGTCTGGCTCCAATCCCAGAATTCATGTTTACAAGGCAATTTCTTCAACACGGCCCAAACAAATGGAATACTTATTATTTACTTTGAGGTAGAGATAAGTGAGTGAACGCAAAATGAAGCTACTGTTGGTCGTCGCAATAACACAACTTTTAGCCTGACAATGTGCAGACTAATGTAAACACTCTGCATTGTGTTCCACCTCTGAAAAAGACTCGGTTGTGCATACTAGCTGCATGTGATATGAGAAAAACATAAAAAGACAGTGACACACACACAAGCACACAAACACACACAAACACACACAGTGGTAAATTTGTCTCTCTATCCTCATTGAATTGAATTGTAATTGCTTTTAATCAGGATGTCGTGCAGTTCAGGCTGAAGGGTCATGGACACTCAGAGAACAAGGACAGGGACGTTTGAACAGTTTGACAACACAAAACACCCCAAAAAAGACACAAGACACGTTGTTTTTACTAGACTACACACAGAAGTAACTGAAGGCCCTAATGTTACCTTTCAATGCCTATTTTCCACCGTGTGTTACTTTCCAGACTAAATCTGGTTTGAAAATAGGCATTGCAAGTTTGCATGGCCTGCAGGTTAATGGACAGACATAGTGATATGAAGTGACAAGCTCCATCTCGTCATATCACAGTGTTCAGGAGAACAGGGAGTGAGACGCAGACACAACAGGTTCAGTGGACACAGATACAGCCGTGAAGAAATGTCAACAGACATCTGACTGTGTGTTCGCCAAGAAAATTGTATGAATAGATTTACTTATCACCAAACAAACATGAATCTGTTCAGTCAGGCACCATTTGTGAAAGGGTGCTAGACTCACTCATAGAACTTCCCTTGTATCAATTTGAATTCAATCAATATTTACTCATCAATATTTACTTGATTTGAATTGGTTTGTACAACATAATGCATTGATTCGATACAGCTGGACATTTGCTCGTCGTTCCCAAAGCCAAGGTTGGTGACTGGCATCCACATTTGCAAAGCAATCTTGAGGGAACTGTGTAATTGGTTTGTATATAACAGGGAACTTAAACTATTATTCAGTAATTGTAAATTAACTTGGATGTTAGAGATTTTAAACACCTGTGCACGGTGGTGTTTAGGGATGCACTGATCCGATACTGGCATTCAGATATTGGAGCCAATACTGGAAAAATATGATGCTGGGTATCGGCTACAAATGTCCGATACTGAAACAATCCTTTTTTTTTCGTCTCTCACTGCTTAACTAAACCTCAGTGAATATGAACATGCTTTTTTTTTTTGTCGCTGCGCAAAATGCTGCGGCTAGCAACAGCATGCTAAAGCTAGTGGAAACATGCTAATGCTAACGTCAACAGGCTGGGACAGATTGGATCACCTAAAGTAAAAAAACATGGATGCTGGAGTGGGCAAGTGTTTTTTATTTTAGTTTATGAAATGATGATTGTTTAGGCTAAATGTAATCTAATTTGCGTGTCATATACCCGACAATATCCAGTCATTCTTGTTTAATGTTTTTTCCATTACAGTTTATTAATAAATAGTCTATAATTTATCACATCTTGTTTGCAAGATAAGATCACACTGTATTGATATCACACTGGAGAAAAGAACTATTCACTTTTTATTTAGAGAAAGCATCTTTTAAGAAAGTCTCTTGGCATCAGTTAATATCGGATATCGGTAGATACTCAAACCCCCAGTATCGGTATCGGAAGCAGAAAAGCTGGATCAGTGCATCTCTGGCCTGGTTATAGTCATGAAACGTCGACTTTTAGGTCCAGCTGTTTCGGCCGATGAAAGTTTATTTTAATTTGTCATGCTTATTGGGTATTTCTCACTTACATTATTTATTTATTTATTTATTTATTTATTTATTTATTTATTTATTTATTTATTTATTTATTTATTTATTTATTTATTTATTTACTTGCACTGCTGATTTATTGTATCATGTCAATCAAAATTTGAAATGAAAACAAATTTGAAACACAAACGAAAGATTAATATTGTGGCAAGTTGTAGATATTCTGGTGACAGATGACAGCAGACTAGAGAGAAAAACGCCACATTAAGATGTGATGTAATGTGTCCTGACTGAACAATACAGAAATGCAAATTGCAAAAACGTTGAGAAACAACATCTCAGATCACCAGCAGATTCACAACATCGCTCATGAATACAAATTTGCTGCGTATTGTCTTTCAGAAGAGAAATTTGAAGCAGACGACATGTGCTGTGACAGCCTGTACGTAACTCAAAACAGATCAAACTCTGGAGTTCTATTAAAATTATGAAAACGCCTTGTGTAAAGTACTACAAAGCTGCACAATATGGCAGTACCAAAACAAATCTGCCTTGTCCGTCCGATTCAGATCGTCCCGTGCAAAACTCCAATTATTGCCTTGTAAAACAAATGTGCTCTTGCTCTACTTGAAATGAGTCAAAATAAGTGGAAAGTGGAAAGCCAATTACATCCACCTAAGATTACACTAAGGTTGGGTGATAGATCTTCCGCATCATATTACACTTTTTTATAGAGCCAACATGCATTCAGCTTTATATTGCTTTAGCACCGAGAGCTGTCTGCTGTGACTGAAAGCTTATACTTCCCTGTAATTGGTCAAATCGACAGAGTGGGGTAAAGTGTGTTGCATGAAACGTGTAACCATGGACTGAATATGACGATCTCTCCAAATTGGCAGGTTGTCACAGGGATGGGATCATGTCATATCTGTCCAGATTTTGAAAACCAGATCATTATAAGAAAGCTCTGCGACCTTTTCATGCTTCCAATTTCATGTTCAAATTTTCAAGACTTTCTCTGTACTGCCTGTTATGTGCAGCCGTATGTTGTGGAAAAAAATCTATCCTGAGAATGCCTGTGTTTTACAGCCGTCCCCTGTCCCGTGGCCGGATGTACCTGGGCCCCTCCGGAAAGTTTCTCGAGCTCGGCCTTGCAGCGCTGCAGCTCCTCCTCCAGCTCGGTCCGCTCCCTCTGACTGCTCTCGTAAAGCTCCTGCAGGTCCTTCAGCTCCAGCTTCAGACCGTCACACTGCGGACACAGGCCATCAACATGCGAATAAACCAAGCAACTCCTCAAGCAGGTGGATGCTTGTGTCAAACGGGGAATTGCAATGCACTTCTCTGGTCTTAAATCAGTATTCATGAGAGCATCAAATTAAAAGACATTAAAAAAACCACACGCTTATTTAACCCCCGCCTTAACTAAGCTTCCAGGCCAGCCTATAGGCCAGTGTGACGCCTCATTTGAGAGCTAAGACCTACATTACCGATTTAAACACATCTTTTTCCTCGTGTTGTTATGGGTTTTTTATGCTTTTTTTAGGCTAGTTTGTTTTCCTCTCTTGATCCTTGTTTACGTCTAATTTTTGTCGCTGTTTAGACGCTTTTTTTTTTAAGAGGCTTTGAGACACACTTGATCGTCTCTATTACTCATTAAGTCAGAAAACTAATAAGTGGTGAAGTGCTGTAAGCTACAAATTAAATTTAATAACTTACCAGTACTAAAATCTTCTATCTGTAAGCAATATCTATGGGCTTTAACCTTTTTCTCCACTGAGCTACTTTTAACAAAATATAAACTTTGTTAAGCTTATAATTCAAGGACATTAGTAACCAAGGTAATATTTCAGCAGTAAGACAGAGACTTTGAACTTAAACACAGTATTTACCTATATGTTTGTAGATTTGGTTCAATGTGTTCATAATTTACCTAGTTGGTGCACAAATGCTATCTATATAAAAGGACCTTGATACATATGGTAAGTTGTATCACTAATAAATCTAGGTTTAGTTGATCATTTTCAAAATAATTGGAGACACCCTCGAGGTATAAATGAGTGACTCACGGGGGTTCATTTATTAAGACAAGTGCTTCGTAGCAAGTGCAGGTTGGAAAATACTAGCATATATAGCGTTTTGTGGGAATGATGCATCAATTTTGCCATTTGAAAATGCATTAGGGGCCCAAACCTGATATGTAAAAGAGAGAATGCTGTGTGAGTAAAAAATGCATAAATGACTCCGCTGCTGATCCACTAAAGTACGTGGTGTTACTTGCTTTGTACATGAACAAACGCTTGGTAAATGACCCACAAGGAGTACGCGAGACCAAAAAGATTGGGAACCATTGGACCAGACAATTAACAAAACTGACTCAAGCTTTTGTAGAAACACGGGAAACATTTTGGGAGCTATTACTGTGAACATTTTCGAAGTTGTCAGCTGAACTGAGTTGTTTTGAGTTGAGGACCTTTCGCCTCCACATATGTTTGCCATACTCAACTTATGGAGGTAGTTGGAAAGGGCGGAAGAGAGATTGTTGGAGCACACTTAATCATTGTATTGGTTGCTTCCAGGTCCATACCTCCCTCTGAACCTGCAGCGCCTTCTCCTCTGCCTGTTTGAGCTGGTCCCGTAGGGAGAGGATCTCGCCCATGCCACCGCTCCAGCTGCCGGGGGTCATCGGTTTCCCGTCGAATGAGATGTTTTTCTGGATGGAGGCGTCCCGCAGGTGGCAGTTCTCCGAGTGGGCCATGGTCATGTAGCTCTCCGTCAGGACCTCCTCAGAGTCGGGCACTTTGCCCTCCGGGGCGTCGCCGCTGTCCTCCTCCTTCAGGGACAGGTACACACTGGAGCTGCCGGGACAGGTGTAGGGCCACAGGTCAGTAATGGAGTATTCAGAGGTCAGGCGCTTTACATTCAGCTGCATCTTTTTACATTTACTTAGTAGCTTGTGTGACTCTGTATATTCCTGTGAAAGTTTGTACTGGAACATTTACATTTCTTTATTTGGGTAACACTGGACCTCTGTATGTTTGTGGCCTTTAGTGCTGCATTTGTTGTAAACCCACTGTTTTTATTTGCTGCTTTTTTTGGTATTACACGTGACTTCGCTAGTTCCAGTCAGTTCTGGCTTCTTTGGCTTCCTTATCAAAGCCTTCTGTTCCCAAAACGAGCATATATTTTGAAAACTAAGTTCCCGTTTGATCACATCACACCATCTTCCTACACAGATGGAGGCTGCTTTAGTTCACCATCTGCTAAATCCTCCTTTAAAATGGACCTCATGGAGAGACTGTTGTGTCTTCAGCTGTTTCCAAGGTCAGTGACGAATTTTACCTCAAATATTGCCATTAATTATGAGACTAATGGAGTGTAATAATCTCTCACAAGGTATTAGCGGATCAACAGGTGGTTAAGCCGGTGAACACGCCGGAAAGATTCTACTTTTGATCTGAGGAACTGCAAACAAGACAAGATTATGGTCTGGACTGTGTCAAAACTGAAACGACTGGACTGAAAGGGATTAAACCGGACCTCGCCCAGCAGAACAAGATCAGGACTGGACTGAACAAGGTCTATGTCAGTGTTTGTGAAGCACAAATAAAGTGACAAGTAAAGGAGAAACAAAAGACGAAGCCAATGGGGTTCTTTTCTTCGTCAAAAATTAAAAACATACCGTAACTAGGGCCTGATTCAGTGGTTAAATGCAGCAGAAAACATCAATCTGTTGTTTACGGTGAAGCGCCTTTGACTGAATACATATGTTTATTTGTTGATGCAGCCCTCACCTGGTCCTCTGTCTCTGCAGCAGCTGGAGTTTCTCTGACAGTCGTCTGTTGTCCTCTTTCAGGGTCTGACACTCCTCCTTCAGCACACGGCACTCCTCCTTTAACAAGTCCACATCACCTACATGCAGAATGAAGCAACAGCCGGTGAGCAGAGGGGGAGATAAACAGTCTTTCTCAAGTGGCTCAACATCTTTCAAAATATTTTGTTTTTCTTTGACAGAAATAGTCAAATAACCGCAAAATTCAGACAGCGTGAAGCAAATGCCACCATGCCAGTGCGCAGAACGAGCTCTACAGGTGAGCATGTGCCCCTGTTACAACAAAGGTCGTGTTTGTTTATCACTGCCACCAAAACATCAGTGTTTGCTGCCGGAGAAGGAAGGGGAGCGACGCGATCTGAAAGTGGCTGCACTAATTACGGAGTAATAAGCCCCAGGGAGGGTATACCATGTTGACATCTTCAGGCTGGCGTCCTGCACAAGTTGCCAGCTCCTACAGCTACAATTAGTGTTAAAGTGATATTGGTTAACTGCGAGGCAAAGCTCCTCACTGAAGTATTCTGGGCTAGGATGCTCAAGAAAGTGTAGTAGCTGTACTTCAGTAAGGGCAGTATGGACTTTTGGAAAGCTACATGAGTGTAGATAATTCTCAATGTGCTGTATAGTGTAAAGAATACGTTTATTTTTTTATTTAACCTCTTAACTCCCGCCCTAACCAAGCCCATTTTCTCCAGTTCATCTTTACCCAAATCCATAAAGCCACAGCCTCTGGGCCAGTGTGACGCCTCATTTGACAGCTAAGACCTACAAAACTCATCTAAATGTAGCTTTTTCTTAGCGTCGCTGCCACGTTGTCGCAACTTCATGGACATTTTTATTCCATCGCTTTTTTGTTGGGTTTTCGTCACATTTTTGCCCCATTTTTATCTCTTTTTGTCACTTTTCTGTTGCTCTTTTCTGGCTTTTTTGTTGCGTTTTCGTCACACATTTTTGTCACTTTTTCATCGCTTTATTGTCTCTCTTTTGTTTCATTTTCATCCCTGTTTTCATCTCATTCTTGTCGCTATTTTGTCACTTCGTGAAGCTTTTAGATATGGGTAAAGCCATACTGGAGAAAACGTGCTTGGTTCAGGTGGGGGTTAAGAGGTTCAAAAACTGTACCAGCATACATATATACACATGTCCTCTACAGCAGTGTTTTTCAACCTTTTTTGAGCCAAGGCAGATTTTTTTCATTGAAAAAATCACGAGTCACACCACCAGCAGAAAATATTAAAAAACGTAACCTTGTAGCCTATTTTTAGTCATTCACATCAAAGTGTCTTGAATAGGAACAGCGTATAGTCTCGCAAGCCTCTGTGCCACAGTCACCGCCACCTGCCGCATCCATGCATCACTAATTCTCTTGTTTCAAAGAAATTAGCGACCTAATATGGAGTATTTATTACATGGTTACTCTACTCTAGACAGCACAGACACTCAAAAACGGTACATTATTTGCGGATAATAATGAATGGTGAAATTGAAGTGAAATGAAGGTGAAATTGGATAATTTTCCAAGGCACACCAGACAATATCTCACGGCACACTAGTGTGCCACGGCACAGTGGTTGAAAAACACTGCTCTACAGCTCCACTGCCTCCAACATGTGACTTTTTTTTCTTCTTTGTTTTTAATAAGGCCACTGGCTGCTGTGCTGAATACCATCACCCCTCCCCTCATTACCTCATCGCTCATAAATGTCTTAAATGGAGATTAACACACATTTGCAGCTGCACACAAACACACCACGCCCTTCGCGGCCCTCTGCGATCGTATTTGTACTCTGTAATATTCATCGCGCTGGATGAATGATTTATACAGAGGCCGTCATGTTGTGAGCGCCATCCAAGACATGGCGCTTTGTTTTGCTAATTAGACACAAAGCTTCTCTGTTTTCCGTCGTGTTACTGATGAGCAGCAGGCTTTGAGGCTCTTAACTCAATAATAGCCACTTTGTATTTGCTTTGACGGATTGATTATTTGTGAATGCCCTGTCTTTGCCTGTTTTTATGCTCCTCACACCTCGGACAAATGGGTCCATCTTAAAGTAACAGGCCACCGTTTTTCTATACTGAGATATGTTCTTACTTGAGCTTAGACGAGTTGATATGTACCTGTCTGGTCTTTACGCGTGCGCTCAGAACAAGTTGTTAGCATTTAGCCTCTCCTCCGCTCCTCTATGGACCCAAATGGTTAGAAGTGACCAAGCTCTTTCACATTTTCCCTACATAAATACGTTTACGTGAGTAGTTACACGATCCGAGTATAGCCACACAAAATTAAACATGTCGATTTTCTAAGTGGATAAAAAGGGGTACTATATTATGAGGCGTAATAATATCTCGAAATGCTCCTAAGGTGTTATTATGTCGTACAATATAGTACCCCTTTTTATCTGCTTAGAAAATCGACATGTTTAATTTTGAGTGACTATACTTGGATCGTGTAAATACTCATGTAATTGTATTTAAATAGAGAAAAGTGGAAGAGCTTGGTCACTTCTAAGTAACCCCGTTTGGGTCCATAGAGGAGAGGAGGAGAGGCTACATGCTAACAACATCTTTGGTGACTGAGCGCACGCACAAAGACCAGATAGTTACGCATCAACTCGTCTAAGCTCAGCTAAGAACATACCTCAGTATGCAAAAACGGTGGCCTATTCCTTAAAATGTACAATTTGATAAATATTTCTGACATGTTTTAACTTCTCATTTATGTCAAATTGTAGCTTTAGAAATCTAGAGTGTTGAACATTTCTTTAATGAAAAAAAAGGATCTGTCTTGTCTGTGCTTGTTGCAATGTGTCGTTCAATCAATGCATCTGGTGAATCTTGCTCTCAGTATGCGAATGATGTGGATAGAACAGCACAGTATTAAAAAAAAAACACATAAATATTAAAATATCCATAAACTATCCTGCATTTTTTGAAGTATGTGCAAGTATCAGACCCAGTCCAACTTTTACATTTCTACTCCAAAGCTTTTAACGCTGTCTATCACATATCATGGACTAAATCGGAGCTGTTAGTGCTTTGCTGCCTGTGTATTGTTTTATATTTTTGTACTATAGACCATTTGTGAAGAACTTTGGTCAACAACAGTTGTTTTTAAATGTGCTATATAAGTAAGTTTGGTTTGATTTGATTTGATATGTTACATCATAGGGCTGCACCTGAGGGGAGTGAATTCTAAATTGTTTGTTTGTTTGTTAGTTTCACCTTTTAAGTTGAATTACATAAATAAATGTAAAATTGAAATATCGTTCAAAAGTTCGAGTTTCACCTGTAGCTTGATTTAAATATATATATATATTTTGAAAATTCTAATTTATCTGTAGCAGGTTTTAATGAAAAAATCCTTGAGTATATTCTGTAGATAGAAAACAAGAACAGTAAAAAGGACTGTATGTAGTGTTTCCTAATATGGCTTTAGTGGTACTTTTACAATTGGAGTTATTCGCCAATAATTAAACAAAGGCATTGAAATTTAACTATATCAATTACTCAGGCTGGCACCTGTCTAATACGATAGATAAGTCTTTAAATTTGTCACGTTACACAGTTGAAACACAAACATAGATTGTTAGATTTTGTGTCTATAAAAGTGTATGATGTGCCCGTGCTCCTCACCCTCTCTCCTCTCTGCCTCCCTGCGCTGGCTCTTCATGTTGATCTCGGCTCGCAGGGTGGTTATCTCCAGCTCGTAGGCCTGCGTCTCCTCGCTCAGCCGCTGCAGCTCGGCCCGGCGCCGACACAGCTCCTCCTGCAGACTGGCGATGTCGTTCTCGCGCTCGGCCGCCGCCTCCTCCGCCGCCTGCTGGAGCAGAATCACCTCCTCGTGGGCCACTCGCAGCTCCTCCTGCGCCTCGGACAACTCGCTCTCCTTCTCCTCCTCCAGGCTGTTCATCTCCTCCTGCACCGACCGCAACTGGGCTGAAGACGGTAAAAGAGATGGGTTTTGTGGAGAGTATATTGGGTCAGATTAAAAGTTTCCCAGTATTTTGCCCACCTTTAATTGAATTTCATTGTGTTATTGAGCCAGACACTTTCCTAACCTTACATGTGTTTGTGTGACCATAAGATTGTTGGTATAGTGAGAGGGTTAGGCGCAAAATAAATCCAACTGATCTGTCTGCAGAAGCCACAGCCGACCCTCACGGAGTGTGACTGAGGAATTACTGAGTAATAAACAGAAGCTCGGAGAATTGTGCTTAAAACGCTGCAAAGCATGAATAATTATGGACAAAATGTTGCATTAAATCAATCATAAACAACAAAACACAAGTCAAAATTTAAAGGAGGAAAGCAAGGGAAGACAGGGGTAAATCGAAATAACAAACCGCGGTTTTAGAGGGATTTGCGGATTTGTCCACAGCGGCGTGTTTACCTGATGTTGGGAAACTGTTTGCTTTAGTGGGTGGCGCGTGTGTTGCATGAGTGGGCCGCTGTTTGAAGGAGGCTGATGTAACGCATTGTAACAGACGTCTCACCGAATGAAAAACTCTCTTCCACTCCATGAAATATCAACAGGAATGAAATATTAATACATTTTTCCCAAACATTTAGGAGCGCCACGTTGGGATGAACACGTCAAGCCTCCTAAAAAATAGCACCATTACTTAAGATTCAGCGCTGCATGCTGTTCGCCTCCATTTCATGTTAGAGGTTAGTGCAGGTTGTAAATCTCTGGGAGAAGAGAAGCTGCACATTTTTATGAACTTTTTGCCTCATTTTGCATTCAGCAACAGTCTTGTTCCTCTCATTTTTTTTGCATGTGGGATTAGAAAGCCTTTTGATCTTATAGTTTGCATTTGTAGGGGTCAATTTTCTCAGGAATTAAAAAAAACAATATTGGATTCACCGGTAGATTAAAATTCTCGATCACCGCCAGTTTTGCCAGTTGAGTTTAATGAGACCTAGATCTGATTTTGTATACCATGAGAACATTCATCTGGGTTCATCATCATGATAACCTTGTGAGACCATGTTTTATATATGAATCTACATACCGATAACCATTAAAGAGGGGGTATTATGCTTTTTTCAATCACATAGCACCAGTCTATAGCTCACTACAATGATGACGAAACCTGCTGTTGGTCTGTAAATGCAGTAAATTAGCATAACTGCCTTGTATAAAATTCTCTCTCAAAATGGCTGTAGTGAATGTCTTGAAATAGGCCTCTGTCTCTTTAAGAACCTCTGAACCTTTCCGACACGCCCCCTCCACATGCTGTCTGTGGCATCAGTGGGGAGGGGGTTCTGCTGAGGAGCAGTGGTTACTCGGCTGGTGACGAAAGGTCGGAGGCGTCTCCAGGAGGTGGGGGCGTTCCTAGGAGGACTCAGGCAAACCTATCCTTAAAATGGCTGCCATCAGAGTTTTTACAGATTACTCAAAAATATGTGAATGTGCCAAGGCAACACTTCAGGCATGTTTTTAATGAGGGAATGATATGATAACATGATGTAAAGCTTGAAAAAGTAGATTTTGCATAATACCCCCCCTTTAATAGGTTAAAAAATGTCCTTATGAGAGACATTATGAAAAACCAAGGCACTTTTCTCGTATTCCTTCTGGGTGTCCCTGAAAAATTCTGTCTTGGCTCGTGGGATAAAGAAACACCTAAAGGCTTCTTTGAGAAAATATAAAGAAAGAATTTTTGATGCTGAAAGAGGGCCTTGGTTTTTATTCATTTCTCTCATACGGTTTTGCTCCTGAGACACCAAAGCGCACCTTTATTCAACAAAAACTGCCAGGCACTTTGAAATGTGACTTTTCAAAAACGTCCTTCCTTGCCGAAATGCAGCTAATAAAAGATTTAGTGCCTCATAACAGTTAATGTCAAGCCTTGTTATATACAAGATATGCTTCAGATTTAGTAAGTAAATCTTAGCAGTGTCAGACTTCAGTACTTATGAACCTCGGCAGAAACAGTGAGTAGTATCAGTATTATGTCAGTAATGTAAAGAAGCAGCAACCTCCCTCTCTCTTGGTACAGCTGCGGGGTTTTTTTACCTTTTTTTGTGAACAGCATTGGTTTCTGTCTTCCACATTGTTTTGCTGGATGCTTTTGTATGTCTTTGCAGTGTTTTGTGGGGTTCGGCTGATGTTGTTACTGCAGAGAGTTGGGCCTGAAGAAAGCAGCTTTTTAAAAGCAAATAAACCGCTAGCTTTTGCGCTAAAGACATTTGAGACCTGCAGATTTCTTCTTCTGAAACACTGAAGAGGCACAAGGAGCCCCCACACCTGCAGCACAGTGGAGGCGTCACAAGAGGCGCTACTGGAAACAAGGGAGGGACAAACAGGGTGGTATCCGGGCAAGACTCACCCCTCAGCCACACATGCCTTCTGTTGTTCTGGCTAATGGACGTTCACTAGAGAATAAAACACATTAACTGCTAAGATCGTGTCGGAAGATGATGAAAGACTGTTGTGGAGCGGAGGGAGCTGCTCAGGAGGAGGTGGAGCTGACCAGTGCAGGACACTACGCTCTGAAACAGGGACAAACCCAGGAGGTGCTGCACTGAGGATCAGAGGAGCACTGAATACAGCCAACTACGTTTCTCCATCTTTTTATTGATGTTTTTATTTTTTCATGGAGGTTATCTATCTGACTTTGAATTGACCTACTAAAATAAATGATGTTTCCACGTTATGTTGAAGCATTCCCACACCATGGGGTACTGTTTACAAACCAGTGTTATCTTGACTTTCCATTACCTTGTAGGTTCTGGATTTGGCGCGTGAAGGCCTCCGCTTGATGGGCACTGGCCAGACGTTCATCTTCCAGCAGTCCTGACAGACAGAGAGAGAAGGATGGGAGCGAGAGGAGGGGAAAGGGGGTGAGAAAATGAATCACAGGTTCCCCGAGATAAGAGAAAAATGTCAGTTCAGTCCGCCAATGGAAAGATGACAATTTGATAAGCGCTTCAACCTTGAAGCGGAGACGTGAATGACACAAGCAGGTTTGTATCTTTGTGCGTGAAGCCAAGTCTAGAGGCTGCTGTGTTCCGTCGTTGCTAAAAGGGCTTTGAGAGTCCCCTAATGACCTGTTTTGGAAGTGAAATGCCAAAGCGCCTTCGGATAAGTGTGTTTTGTGTTGTGATGTGATTAGTTGCACTAGATGGCTTCACGGGGTTTTTTCCCTCTTAAGTTGCACCCACGCAAATGCCACCAGCGCTTTACGTAAGTTTTGGATTACAGAAATAAGCCCAAAAGCAGCGCTCAAATAAATTCTGGCCACGGGGAAAAGCCTAAAAGTATATTTAGTAAAGGTCAGGATGAGAATAGAAATACAAAAGTGTAGCAGGCTTTGAAGATGTGTGGATCTAACAGCTCAAGAAACTATTACATGTTTTTTCTGTTTATTGTAAGATTTTCGCAAAATTATGGTCAAAAATGACTATATATTGTAATTAAGGCTATACCGTACATATTCAATACCAACCAAATCAAACTGTGTCCACTTTGTGCCTGAAAACATGACGTAAAGGCAGTTTAATGGACAAAACACTCAGTGAATACAACTCCTTAGTATTTATATTAGAGTGGCTTCTATTCAGTATACATTTATTTTTTCCTCGTGTGCCCTGGGATCTCAGTAACCTGACCAGCTGCTGTGTCTTCTTACTTACTCTCATATTGGTCGGTGATGCACTATCTTTATCACAGTCTGGAAACTGTTCTTGACATGTGATGACAAATGTTTAGACCAGTGACTTGACAAAAGCTGCTTGACCGGATCTAGTCATGGATTCCCATATTAAGTGTGTTTCTCAGGCAGCAGAAGATCAAATACAGCTCTCCTTTTATTGCACATCTTTCCTTCTACACACGTTTTACCGTGGCTACACATGTTTCTTTCGCTTTACATGTCAGTCTGGAGTCTTATCAAGAGCACTGCAGCCATTCCAAACAGCTGGCGTTAAGAGCGGTTGTATCCGATGCTTCTCTCTCATTCCCACAGTCTGGAAGCTTCTCTCCGCATGTGCACAGTTGTCTGAGGAATGCCGCACAAACAGCTGAGGCCCAGGCCGCCATGACACACACACAGTTGGCCGCGGCCTCATACCCAAGGCCTTACTCACTGTCCCGAACATTAGGTACATCAATTCTAAGACATGACGTGATGGT
The DNA here is from genome assembly GCF_951799975.1 of Gobius niger. Taxonomy (NCBI): domain Eukaryota; kingdom Metazoa; phylum Chordata; class Actinopteri; order Gobiiformes; family Gobiidae; genus Gobius; species Gobius niger. The sequence continues at coordinate 21,191,058 of NC_136863.1, read as the reverse complement.
GCGTTCAGCGGCCCATGGGGAAGGGAGCGTGTCACCAGCTCCGTATAAACATTGACACAAGCGGCTCGGTCTCTCTGTTTATCTGCAGCTTTTATTTTGAAGATGACTGAGGAGCTTATGTGTTAAATGTTACAAGGATGCGGTCACGCTTCCTGTCTCGGCTGTAATTTGCATGTGATCTGACTGTCATGTCGCCTTTAGATTTTCTCTCCACGGGACGTGCGCTTCTGGTTTTTGCAGTGACTTGAAAATTAATTTGCCAAAGGTTAGATATACTTTCCGATTTGAGACTAAATTGGCGCTCCGGGGCTTGTTTTCATGACCACCTACGGCTGGACGGGCTCCGACTCTGATGGTGATTTGCCCAGTTTCACTGTTTTCTTAGTGAAAGAAGAACCAATAAAAATGTACACGTTTGAGAGAAAGTAATCACTTCCCTGGAGCAATTCTTCAGCTGAAATTAAAAAGAACAGTCGATTGCCCCGGAGATGAAATGATTTCTTATTAGATGTTCTTAAAAAGTCAAAAAGTTAATACTTAAGATACAAAATCTAACCCAGGGAACAATGATTACATTTTTATGGCCCGAAGCTTGTGTCTTAAAAATAATTCATCACGTAGAATTGCAAGGCATCTAAATATAAATTGAAACAGCCCTGTGTTTCTTTGGAAAAGTAGCTGTTGGCCAATCCATATGGCCACTTTTTGGGATGCCAAGACCAAAAGTTATGTTTTTAAAGATAAAAAAGACACTCAGAGTGATACGGTACAAACTGTTGGAAACTGGAGGCAAAATCATATATAACTGATAAGTCCTTACAAAATCCTAATCCACTTTATTTATATATTATATAAATATCGACCGCTTCATAACTGCTGCAGATGTAATTGATATAAAATACAGTATTTAAACTGGACATTTCTCTATTTAGCTTCTCCAGCATTGCAGTTTGGGACTGAATTGGGAAAGATATGTTTGAGATCAGAATCAAAGTCTCTTGTACTTCTGATGTAGGGTGTGTGCAGTTGTGTGGTTCTTTAAAGGCACACTGCGTAACATTTTGGACTATACTATTGCTATCAATACAAAAACATGCTCCTAATGACCAGCTCAACACAGAATATACTTTTACTGCAGTGGGTTATCAGAGAATGGCTTTGAATGAGCACATAACCTGTTCAAATCTCGGCTGACTTTAGTGAACATCTTCTCCATGGAGATGAGCTGGAGACGTACCCACTCCCAGTAAAGTTCTTACTAAGCTGAGCCGCTCTCTTAAGAGGTATTTTTCAATGATAAAAACATCTGTCATAAAATAAATGGTTGTATTTCCATTGTATTTACTGGATTAGAATTCTATGCGTGTGGCTTTAAGTAGTCCTGCTGGGGCTTGTTGACCAGGTCATGTCTGTAAACGAGGGCCTGTTGAGTGTTACTGTTGAACTCCATTAGTACAAGACAAGTGTGTCTAAACGCAACAGAAAGTCAGTCGCCCATACTGTTAGAGTTAAATATACAATAATGGTTTAGATGTTTTATGATTTCCTGTTGAGAAACAGCAGGTCTAAGGAAGATAAACTGAGAGCAATGGCCTGTGATCAGCAGGCATTTACTGTACCCTCATAATCATTCTCTGGAGCCATTTAAAAGCATCAATTCAAAATGTTTTTGCTCATGTCAAACCTAGATACAATGCATGCTTCACATTTGACCCTATATTTTTAGTTTATGAGAGAACATTGCTCCTATGAATCAGAAATCAGAGAATTGCAATATGACCCTCAAGAGAGATACATGGCTTTGGTTTTATTTTGAAGGATCTATCAAATACAATAAAAAGATGTATAGTGATTGTCAATAGGTGTACCTCATCTAATTAAACTGAACTGCTCTCCTCACCTTGCAGTTCATGAAAGCTCTCCTGGTGTTTGTTGGAAGTCTCCCGCGCCTCGTCGAGCTCCAGCAGCAGCTGCACTACCTGTGCCCTGAGCTCCTCCAGCTCCAGCTCCTCCTCCTCCTCCGGACTTCCCTCTCCCCGAGACACCTCCTCCTTCTCATTGTCCTCCAGCACGCCGCGCTCTTTGGCTGTCATCTCATTGTCCATGGTGGGGCTGCAGTCGGCTTTCAGATCGCACAGGTCATCTGGCAAACAGCGACAAAAGGTAAGTTAAGCAGACAGATCCACAGGTTGTAGACGAGTCTTATGAGCCACGATTCAGCAGCTACGTTGAGTCAACAGCACCATCTTGTGATTAGTTTGGTCAGATTTAACATATGGACATTTATAGCACAAACACACAATGGGATGAGAGATTTCAACTTCAGTGATAAATAACTAATTTCCTTCTTTTTTTTTTCTTGCTAAAGTCACCACACATGAATCCTATGCTTGTACACTTAATGAGTCTAGATTGTCCAATTTAAGGTCACAAATTCTTATTCTATCTATATCTTAATATTATTGGATGATTATTCACACACAGAAAACATATTGATTACTTATAAACCAAGTAGTAGAAAGTTCGTATATCATAATCTCTGCATCCCTAATGGGGACAGGGGCAAACCAGAAGAATAGTAGAACTTAAGTTTCTTTGGGGGGAGCCGAAATATTGTCAATTAAAAAAGCAAATAGTAACACAGTTAACTGCTATTTGAAATGTGATCCTATGTCCCCTGACTTGAACTCTTAAACCTCAGCATCCTTCTTTTGTCCATCCCTTTGTTATCCATTCCACACACTACATGTTTCTTGCCAGTAGGGGGAGTGCGTTAGCCAGGCAAAATGCGCAGAGAATAAAGGGGGGGAGAAAGGGCCACTGTGCTGAGGCAATCATATGAGTCACCACTCAGCAATGCACCTCTAAGGCCATAAAAACATGAGCTACTATTCATCCTAAGAGGGCCATGACAAAACATAATTGTAGCACATTGTGGCAGCAGGTGAAATGTAGGACTTTTTTTTTTTTTGCGGATTGCAGAAAGCTGTACCTCCCATTGACTGCACGGCTATTTGAATAAATTTGAGTCAACAGTACAATAGCTGTGAGGAGAGGCTGAGAGCGGGTCAGGAGGCAGTGAAAGACGTCATTTATTACGTGGTTATTATCAGATCAAATTGCTGTCTCATGGCGGCGAACACACATTTGCCATTACTCAGGCAATTGCAATGGGGCCCTGGTCAAGAGCAGAGGTGGGTGGAGTAAATATTGCGCAAAAGAAAGACTCTGGTGGCTTATAAACGTGATTTAGAGAGGTAAAAAAAAAAAGTGTGTACAGAAAGGTTTTCATCTTCATAAAACAACAAATGAAAGTCTTTTGAAATGAAGAAAAAAAATAAGCAATTCATCTCCGTCTCTCTCTAAATAGACTGTAACAGACTGAATATAACTTGATTTCATTCCCCTCTGATATAGATTAGTTTGATTAAAAGCGGCTTCTGTTTTGATTTCACAAGCCTTTACAGGGTCAAGTCCTCCAACAATCAAGCCGTAAAACCACAAATCATGTTGATTTGTACCGAAGTGCCCTAAAATGTCTGGTGCAGTCCTTCAGTTTAGAAACAAGTGTTCTCGCTGTGATGAGCAAGACAAGACCAGGAAGCGATAAGACGTGGCAGCAGAGAGGGAAGGTGCAGCAGGAGACCTCGCTAAGCATTAACTAAAGATCCAGCTAATTAGGACTGATTCTCACAAGTGTAATCTTTGCTCAAGGGAGGCGTACGCTTGTGCGGTTAATTATTTTTTCAGCCTCTGTCTCTCATGATATTTCCATCAGGGTTCAAACTGTTTTTCATCGCATTATAGTACAGTAGTTTCTTTCCCCCACAGCGAGAAGTGAAACAATGCACGGCCCAGAGAGGCGCGTGCGAGCAGTTTCATAAGCACGAGGCTATTTTGTCGTTAAACTTTGATGTCGGGGTAATGAGTTTGTCATAAAGAAAATAGGGAGAGAGTGGATTGTATGGCCAGCGGCGGCTTAAGACCAACGAGAGAACAGAAGCTTCATTGGAAATAACTCATGTTGAACTCATACACAATTAAGGATATAGAGGGATTTATAATAGAAAGGAAACAGAGCTCCCGTTAGATGTAAGTAGGTTAAAACAATATGAAGTGTGGAGGGGATAATACGGAGCTTGTGAGTTCAAACAAATGTTACAATCTACAAAAATAGAAATGCAAATACAGTCACAGCCAGACCTTCGCTGCTGCCATTTTCAGCTTTTCTATCTGAGGTTATATTGTGCTGGTGCATAGCTATGGATTACAGAATTTAAATCCTGATCATTTAAATCCAGGCAATGAATTGATGTTTATAGTATTGATGGTTTCTTGCAACATTGTGAATTGCGCCAATATGAAATTTTGAAAAAGGTGTATGATGACTGTATGATGCAGCTAATCATGTTGGCTATTATTTATCTTCAAACTTTATGAAGGGCGACAGTGGTGCAGATGGTAGAGCGGGTCGTCTCATGATTGGAAGGTTGGGGGTTTGAATCCCGCCTCCTGAAGATGTCGTTGTGTCCTTGGGGAAGACACTTCACTGGCCTTTCCTCACATTACATTGGTGTATGAATGGGTGACTGCTTCCTTGTTGTAAAGCGTTTTGAGTGCCTAATGTATGTAGAAAAGCGCTATATAAGTTGAGACCATTTACCGTTTTACCATGAACACTACCATTTATTCCCAATGTTCGGTCACCTGCCTTGACTCGCTTAGAAACTTAAGTGGCCATCCATTCCTAATCCATAGCGTTTATAGATTATGCTAGTAGAGGACTTATTATTACTATAAAACTCCCTATTCATCACTATGTGGTATGTCCACACTCATATCTGCTGCTAATACTTAATGCACCTGCACATCTGTAAAATACACTCACACTGTTGTTCTGTGTCAAATTGTTGTTGCCTTTATCATAGTTTAAATTTAACCTTCTTATGCATGCCCTTATAGTCTTTTTTAATAGTTTTTATAGTTTATTATTTATCTAAAGTGTTACATGTTACATGTTTTATGTTGCATGTTGCACGACTGAACCAAAAAAAATTTAGTTGTGAATCTGTTCATAACAATAAGACAGTTCTGATTCTGATTCTGGTTTGACATACAGTGCAGCTGGAATATATTTGCACCTCAACACTTCCCCCACATTTTGTTATGTCACAGTCTCATTCCAAAATGTATTAGTGTTAGAAAGTTGCCCTGCTGTAGCGCTGGATGAAGAATGGGTCAAATGCAGAAAAGGAAAAAGATTCACGACAAATACAAACTGTAGAACTACCGGACGATAAGTCACACCAGCCAGAAAATGCATAATGAAGAAGAAAATAATATATATATAAGTCGCACCCGCCTTGCTCTACCTGGACATGGAGGCGTAACTGCACCGTTGACAAGCCTCTCCCGGCAGCATGTTGTTCAAGCACTCATTGGCAAACTTGTTCCTTTAGCTGTGACCATCTAGCTTTTAGCGCGCAATTAGCTTTTATGTTTTCTTCATTGCAGAAAGAATAACCGCTGCTTTTCGCCAGTCCCTCACAAGTTTCTCGCTCACTCCACACTTCACTGTTTTTCAGTGGTACAGTAAGTAAGTGCTTTAATTGTCATTGTCCAACCGTACAGGAGTAGCAGATCCTAGAGCCTAGAGCCAAGCCTAGAGCGCCCTCTAGCGGCTGTCAGTGTGAAAATAACAAACATGAAATGATATATTTTGATATATAAGTCGCACCCATCGCCAAACTATGAAAAAAAAGTTGTAATCAAGTTGTAATCAATAACAATTGTAATAACTCTTCATGTGTGCAAGTATGGGTATATTTTCTGTCAAATTTCCCTTGACTGTGTGGAAGAAAACTCCATATCTCATTGTTATTCAAAATTCAAAATATTATTCTTTGCCAATCATCTCCGCTCAGAACCCCCTGGGGAGCGGAGCTGTCAGTTTTACCCCGACAACGCTTTCACAAACATTTATCATCTTCACCTCGCGAGTCACCAGCGCATGTCAACCACATAGTTTTGTCCAATCAGCTGTTGCGACACCTATATCCACTCTGCTATGAGCCAGCGTCACTCTTTGGTCCTTTCTGGAAGCTGGATTACATTAGATATGGCTGCTCCGTGCGTACACAAGAGAGGGGTGCGTGCTGGGGTAATCATCTCAGGAGCAGCGCTAGCTTTAGGCAGACGATGGCTTTATCTGGACACAGCACATTCCTCCATAATCACGTTGCAGCACAACACATTGAGAATGCCATAGTGAACCTTGTTCTATGGCGAGCAGGAGCCAAGCTGCAGGAAGGAGAGCTGTCTGAGATTAAATTTAAACATTAATGTGACAACACCAGCCTCTTTGTTACAGCCTTTGATTGGGAGCTCATCCGCGGAGCACGGGCACTGATGAAAAATGCACTTTGCCAAATTGAGGAGAGGATTTTGAACAAACAATAGGGGGGGAAAAAAGTCACAGGAAGAGAGAGGCAGGAATGTGGGACAGAGTTTTGGCACAGAAGAACAACCTATCAAACTATCCAAGTGTCATCAACATTGGCAAAGTTTCAGATCTGGTGGTCATACCGCCTTTGCTCTGCCCAATCCCGTCAGACCTTGGAAGCTAAGCAGGGAAGGGCCTGGTCGGTACTTGGATGGGAGACCGTTTGGTAACACCAGGAAGCCTAGCGAATGTAGTGAGTGAGTGAGTGGTTGGTGGTGGTCGGAGGGGCCGATGGCGCAGACTGGTTGCCTCGCTTCCGTCAGTCTACCCCAGGGCAGCTGTGGCTACAATAGTAGCTTACCACCACCGAGTATGGAGTGAACGAATAGTGCAATGTAAAGCATCTTTGAGTGTCCAGACAAGCGCTATATAAAACCAATGCATCATTAGATCTGCTGTATGTGGGACAGTGCAAAAAGTAAAATCATCAAGTAGTGCTTGATCTGCAGAGAAAATATCACTTTATATAGTATTACTGTAGATCCAGGACAGTTTTAAGACAGTGGTACCCCTATGGTAACCCATAGAGTCCCCACGCAGTCCCCCACATTTTGTAGCTTCAGTATCATAAGAAGATTTTTCTTTGGCGAGGTTGATTTATTAGGCATTAGGCATTTGTTTCTGCGATGTCTAAGCAAATAAATCTACTGGAACACACAAAAGCTGGGGTACTCTACATACACAAGGCAAAAAGTACACAAGCACTTTGGGGGAGCTACTATTTTAACCAAAGATACTGACTTCCCCTACGTCCAGAAGTAAGTAATTTTCTGGTTTAATGGAAAGCGCGTCTTTAGATCCCCGCACTGAATCTTTACTTTCTTTGTTCTTGTTCGAAAACTTCTGCACTGTACTATATTTATCACCGCAAACCAGATTTTACCCGGTGATGCAACGCTTAATTCTCCACAGTGCCTGCCAGTCTTCTATCTAATCTCTTCCGACTTCATTCAAATAATACAATCAAGTTTCGTGTGAAGATGAAAGAGACGAACAAAACACGGAGTCTTCCCTTCCCGGTGCCGGCTGGATCCATCCAATCAAATATCTCATGTGGGGGAGAAAAAAGGAGCATCTGGACTCAAATCAGCTGTGTAAAGCGCTTACAGCTGGAGGTGAAGCGAGAAGAGGGACAGGTGTTGTTTTGAACTACCGCTTTGACAAACATGCGTATACGTAGACGTACCTGTCTGCTTGCAAACGCGAATGTCAACAAGCTGTGCGGCCCACGTGTGTCCATATAGTTCAGAAGTGTGCCACGCTTTGTAACTACATGAATATATGGCCTAAATTGGTTCAGCTGTGTGGGAGTCCATGCATAATGTACACCAACCCTCCTCCTCCTCCTCGTCTTACCCCCAGAACAGCTTTGAAGCCAGGCCCAGCGCTGATGTTGTAGCTTTTCCCTCCGCTATGGCACATTCCCAGCCTCTCAAAGCACACAGCAGTGGAGAGGAGTCAGGAAATTGAGGCTGAAAGTGATGGAAAAGGGAAGGAAAGGTATCTCATGACATCGGTGTCGGTCGGCAATGTCAAGTTCCCTCTCAAGGGTCTCACAAATCCCATGTACTGAAACTATTAACAAGAGCTCAAGAACAAACGTTAGGGTTAGTTCTTGTCAATGATCAGAAATATACAGTACAGGTCCTAAGTTATTTCTATTATCAGTTTAAAGCCCCCTGTTGTAGTGGTTTGTTTGCACTCCTGACCCAAAGCACAAAACCTTTCGCTCAATTCTGGCACTTTGGCGCAACTAGTTCTCAGGAGTTTTCCTCTATTATCATGAGAGCCGAATCGATGTGTCTGCATAATTTATCGTAAAAAATGTGAGAGCGAGAACTGCTTTTTTATTGGCGCTGGTGTTGCTGTAATGCATGCTGTGAGCCTGGTGAGTGCCAGTCGTCTAGGCCGGGGTGTAGTGCAGGTCTTAATGCACGGAAAAGCTGAGAGAGGCTACTTTCAGTCCATTAAAGACAGGAAGAAATCGTGGACAATTTCGCATCCCTTGGCACAAAAAGACAACATCATGAGGGTGGTTGAATTTGCGATAATAATATAATAATAACAACAACAACGCAGTTTTGGTTCCCTGTCTCGCTGCTGCCTTGCTTTGACAGCAGGTTGTGAACATGAAGTTTAAATTCATCCCATCGTCTTACAAATGATTTATTTTGATAACCGCTGCAAAAATGTAGCTGTCTGTATCTGTGTCTGTATCTGTGTTGTCGGAGCACGTTTGACATTACTGGCATGTTTATCTATTTAACAATTGTTTAGCTGCACATGTTACATAGCAGCATACGATCAAGAATGTTCTGCAGTGGGACTTTTACAATGGACAAAACTAGTCATCTGGTGAATTTGCCAAGACCATACAATAAGCTCATGCTACAGAATTGTTTGTTTTAATTCCAGTTTGTCCCTTTTCAAAACTCTGGACACAGCACAGACCTCGATCTGTCCTGAACGAACTCAAACCTACTCTTTACTCATCGCCATGGGAACCAGCTCCGGACCATATGGACATGAGCCCTGTAATAGACCTGGGCTTGGTCCAGGGTTTTCTTAGCTACGGAAACCCTCTGTCTGCGGTTTCCCCCCCATAGACAATGATGTTATCAGATGCCCTCCCGCTCGCAGGAGGTCACCCTTAAACGTGCTGATCAATAGGGCTCCATCTGTAAAAGTCTCATAGGGAAATCAGAGTTTACGCTTCTCATCTGCGATATCAAAGCTCCCGGGACAAAGGCCGAAAGAATGGGGGAGAACAAAGGGTCCACAAGCACCTCGGAGCTGGGGCTTGAGCTAATGAGGCCCTCTGTTCCTGAAATGGAAAATCCATGTTTGCGTTTTGAAATCAGAGGAAGTGGGTCAGCAGCGCCGTGAAGATGCATGGCAGAACGTTGCAATAATTCGGCCTGATTACCGTGCTAAAGATGAGCGTGCAGGGAAAAAGTGTGTCAGTGGGCGCATCCCATAGGTGACTTGATTTAAGTTGATTACGAGAGCGTTCGTCAACAGCAATTGCGTAGGGAGATGTGAGTTGCTACAAAGCGTGATAACAGGTGATGCGGTAATAAGCCGTTTGATTACACACCTGAAAGTCTTTTACATGTCAAAATCACAGAGAAAATGTTGGAGAGAGCACAGTTTAGTGAGTGGCTGCCAAATCCCAAAGAATAAAAGCTGAACAAATGGAAGGGAGTGGGGGGGGGGGGGGGTTTGTAATTATAGGCTTCTTATGCTGTACTGTGTGTGAATGGAAGAAAAGTTATGGCCAATCCATATGATTTTGTACAGAAGTTCACAGAGCGTCCTGTTTTTATCCGAGGCGCACAGACTGTTTCATTTCGAGTGTGAAGAGAGGGGCATATGGTGCTCTGTGCCTGTCAGGTATACCCACTGAGAGTCTGGGGGCGGGGCCAGGACACATGTCTCACTGTGGGAGGCATAGGCTCAAAAAAGACTGATCAAAAACACGTTGAGCTCCCTGGGTTGGGCACTAATGAGCATTACCTTAAACAGATTGCTGAGTAGAACATTTTCACCAAAACAGTTATATGGGGGGGGTGTATTATTTATCCTTGGGCACGAGGAGTGGCACACATAGAGGTACAGTATTTCTTGACACCGGGTTTTTTATGTGATTCATGTGGATAATGGAATTTTTGGAATATTCTGTCAATGTGACCTGGTCACTGGAGTTGTTTACTGGTTTCCAAGCACTTGGAAAAACCAGGGGGCCCAATGGGAGTATCACTGCAGATGCTGTTCCAACGTGAGGGAACAAACAGAGGAGGAGGATGGGAAAGAGCGGAGAACACAGGAGAGGGCAGGTAGGCAGGTGCTTAGCTTTATGAGCTCTATGCGTGCTCTTGGATCAGTGTGTGGGTGTCGAAAGCAAAGGGTGTCAAAACAGAGAGAAAACGCTGTTTTGTGTCTGTTGCCAGTGGGAGTTACAATATGAGAAGGCTACAGATTGTTAACTAATGGAAAATTGTGCACGGGGGAGGAAGGAGCATCACATTAACTATGAGGTTTCACCATAAATGTAAAAAAAAAAAAACACAATTCAAAAAGAGATTAAAAAAAATCTATAAAGTTGGTAACAGGAAAATTAAAGGTGGATTATGCAACTCTCTTTTAAAAAAAGAGAAAGTTGATATTTGTGCGGATTTGCCCTTGTAGTGACCCAGCGGCTGTATAAGTGGTCAGCATGACGCCTTAACTTTCCATCACCGTGGTCTCTGGAACGCTCCAGGATCAGCTGTTTGGAAGGTTTTCTCTGCTGACAGACCCTCTCACCAGAAAACCTACAAAACAATTGATCCTGGAGCGTTGTAGAGAACACTGCGATCAAAAGTAAGGGTGGCATGCTGACCACTCATACAGCCACTGGGTCACTACAACGTCAAAGATGCACAAATATCAATTTTAATTTTCACATAGAAAGTTGCATAATACACCTTTAAGTTGATATTAAATTCATATTTTGTTTTAATCCACATTTAGTATAGTGGGCATTTCTAATTCAGTGGTTCAGATCCACATTAAGATTACACTTGGCTTTCCATATTTCCTATTGGTATGTTGGACGAACAAAATCTTAATTCTCATCTAATCTTTCGGACAGGTAAGAGCAGAACGTGGAAGTAACACATGGCAAGGATACACATTGTTAACGAATTACAAATAGCATAGATGTTGCTATTGTGGCTTCAGGGAGTGAGAAGCATCTGTATTTCCAAGAGATCGATGGTGAGAAAGTTTGTAACGATTTGCACCAGCCAGAAGACAGAAAGCCGCACACAAAAGCCCCCATTTGCAAACAATCGCGTCTCGCCAGATCTGACCTCAACCAGGACAATTGACTCTAATCCATTTATATCCCTGTGTGAGTGTGTGTAATTCACTATCCGTGGCTCAATCTCCATCCTTCTACTGTTGTTATGGGCAATCAGGTAGTCAGGATTCACACTGCATTTAGCCACACACTTCCATGACCGTGTTGTTCTGTCTTGAAAAAAGCATATGCCCAGTGTTATGATGAAAGAGGAGAGCTCCCATGGGTCAACATAACAGGAACTGGCTTGTTAGATCGGAAGAATATGCCTCCTGGGATAGTGTGTGAGTTGTCATGGTCATCGGAGGGGAAAACAGAGAAAAACAGCTGTCTTTGAAATGAAGTACCGTATTTTCCGGACTAAAAGTCGCTCTGGAGTTTAAGCCAAAAAAATGCATAACGAAGAAGAAAAAAAACATATATAGGTCACTCCGGAGTATAAGTCGCACCAGCCTTGGCAACTACCTGCGCATGGAGGCGTAGCTGCTCCATTGACAAGCCTCTCCCGCCATCACGTTGTCCAAGCACCCATTTGCAAACTCTTTCCTCTAGCTGTGGCTATGTCCGCGATTAGCTTTTTTTTTGTTCCTTCAGTTAGAGTAAGAGTAACATCCAAACTATGAAAAAAGTGCGACTTATAGTTTGAAAAATACGGCAAAGTCTGCAAATGAGTTTCAGAGAGCTACAATGATTACGATAATTAATGTTTTATGATCAAATAAATGTCGGAAAATACTAAAGAGGCTCAAATCAGGTCTAACTCAGACTAAAGTGACAGAATTAGTGCTATTTTCAAGCATATCTTAAGCAAAATAATACCATGCTAAAACCAGCTCATCACTTGAAACGCAAAAGACACTGACTGCGCATTAGTGGTACCACAGTTTTAGAACTATTGCACGGGTTGTAGCTGAACTTAGTTGGTACATCAACCCCATTATTGCAATATTCAACCATTGCTCATCCTGTGTTTTCTGCAGTCTCCGTTTTAATCTACTTGAGAAGTTCATTTTCAGGACAACAGGAAGTCCCGTTCTGGCAACCTGCGCGGGCCGGTCATAGGGCAGCTGACCCTCCGTCCCTCCACGGCCATAAACATCCTCCTCCCAGCAGCATGTCCCGCGCACGCCCATTCAAAAACACGAACAAAATGAAGAAAGCATTCCGAACATTCCTCCCTCCGACACACTACTGACTATGTATGAGGCTAAGCATCGGGGGCAAATACAAAATACATGCCACATATGTTAGTAATCATAGCTGCACAGTCAAGATGCAAAGTCATTCACTCACTGAGAAAGTATAACACAACTGAGTATGGAATGAATGATAGCAGCTAAAAGCAGCACAGCCCACTAATATCCACATTGTTTTGCGAATGTGGCAGACATCCATGTCCATTACCTGGCAGCTTGCAGGCTCCATCAAACACGCGCAGATGCCATAGATGACTGTAAAGCCCACTCGTCTGTCAGCTTCTAATAGAGCAGCTTCAATATACACACGCACACACAAAAAAACTGCCCACCTCCCCGCGCCACCTGACTAGCACTCTCCTCCCATCCGAGCGCTGCAAGAGTTTTCCCTCAACGCTAGAAAAAGCTCTCCAGTGATCATATCAGTGCAGTAGTGCGGGGCTAAAAATAGACATAGCATAACAACGTGACAGACCTGTAGAGTCCAGAGCCTCCTCGATGAGTGGAGGTAAACGCAGTCCATCCATAGCCCCCAAAAGAAGCTGCAGCCAAACACACACACACAGTGAGAGAGAGAGAAAGAAACAAGAAACAAAGTGGGCGATCGAGGGTCAGAAGCTCGCACGCCCACCGCAGCTGCAGGGGAGAGAGAGACACGCACACACAAACACACACACACACAAAAACAAACAGATCCACAGCAAGGACAACCACAGAGCAGGCACTATAGCAGGCTGGATACCTCAGGAGGGTTGGGGAGGGTCCTGGAGCGTGGGAGCGATTGCCGAGAGGGAAGAGGGGAGGAGCGGATCGTAGGATAGAGAGAGAGAGAGAGAGATGCTATATTCCAGCGGAGAAGCACACACACGCACACACACACACACACAGACCGCCCTCTCGCACCGCCTCTCTCTCCTCAACGCTCCCTCACCACCGCCTCTGAGCAACTTTTCACCTTTATGTGACGCGGCTATATACGGGAGGTTATTATAGGCAGAAATTGGACTAGGGATAGCATCATCATGGAGTAATGGTTTGTGTTGGGTATGCAGCAACGGTCAAGCATATAGCAGACCAAGTCATATTCAAAGACACAGCCGAAGGATATGTGAAATATGCAGCCTGAAGGTCATTTTGGTGGTTCCTTGCCATGGAAAGCATGGAAAAAGAATACTAGATCTGGAAAATGTTGTGTGTTGCAGTGAGAAATGGTGGGGCAAACTTGAGAACTTCAACTATTTTGCATGTACAGTAGTTTACTTAACAAAATGCAAACAGCGATTAAGTATTGTTGGAGGTGTAGTGGTTGCAGACTAAAATGTTGCATAATATGAAGACTTTCAAGACTGATTTAAAGAAGCCGGCTTTTTGCCACCAATCAGGGCTTGTAATTGTAATTGTAATTTGAATGAATAGATTTAGTGCGGTTTTAACTTTTAGCAACTAAATGGGTCTGTTTTTAATATAAAGCCGACGACTGAAGGGACTATTCCCCAATTCTTGAATCGCTGATATAAAAACACAGTAAGTCTCTGAATAACTGTGAATTTAACTTATAAAAAGGCCCTATAGTAAGGCGTAGGTACACTTAGCATGCAGGCCCCTACTGAATATGGACATCCTTACATAACCCATAAAGCACATGAGAAAGAGTTGTAGGTGGGTGGCAAGTGAGTAAACAGCAGAGTAGTAGTAAACACAGCAGCCTCGATTTGTTGATGTTAGAAAATCACACCTTATTTTTAATCAGGCCCATTTGTTATTGCGAGAAGCCTTTTTGGATGTAATATAATGAATTATTGGCACCAGTGATCACAATGCTTTCTACTGTCATCATCTTTCACGATCTGTTCCAATGGAAGGAAGCAGCTGCTTGTATAGCCTTGCATTAGCTTTAGCACTTGGGATGGGGGAAGCTCTCAGACAGGGTGAGTGTGTGTACATCACTAAAATCAATAGTTGCTTTTCAGAACAAGGTCAAAACTTGATTACAGCAACAAAAACAACACGGCCAATGCCACCTTGTCTAGCAAATCCATTCTATCTCTGGCGGTCTCCGGGCCCAAATGAATTTGGCCGTAATGAGATCCAGACAGGCTTTTGCAGATTACTGATCACATCTCGTCCATTGTTAACACCCTCCCCTAAGCTGCCGTCTATTCTGTCTGTTTATCACAAATGTAAACAGATTTGGCTGTAAAAAGCAACACATTCCTTAAAGTGTTTTGTTTTTTTCTGTTTACATGTTTTGTTTCTCTCTCACCGTTTTAGCTGTTGCCACTTTTGGCCACTCCGCTGACGTCTGAGGAAAGGTGGACCAGATTTGCAGAGGATATTCCTATCATAGCACTGTCAGAGACCAGGAAGTGCACTGCAGACTCATACAAACAATATGGTCACACACATTTTCATATGGAAACTGTCTATAGTGCAAAGAGGAAGCAGATGAAAGGCGGAAGTCTGTGCTACGGAAATAGTAACCCTGACATGCATGTATTTTTTCAAGGTACTTTATGTTAAAAGGCTGTCACATGGCTTGGTTGTAAATAATCGGGAAAGTGCAAAAAGCATTCATCCCTCACCATTCCTAGTTACTATGCAATTTCCACCCATTACTATGCTATTGCTATATATACTGTATATACAATACATAAAAGAAACTAATTAACTAACTAATATATGATATAGACTCATTGCATGCAAAGTGACATTTGTGAAGCCTTTGTTTGTTAGAATTTTGAGGATTTTGGCTTACAGCTTGTACAAAGAAAAAAAAAAAAAATCCAGCTTTTTGCACGTTAGGCAGGGTGGGCAGGTGCCAAGTCCTGCTGGAAAATGAAGTCCGCATCTCCATAAAGCTTGTCTGCTGAAGGAAGCAGGAAGTACTTAAAAATCTCCTGATAGACGGCTGCATTGACACCGGCTCCCCAAATCATCACAGACTGTGGAAACTTGACACTGGACTTCAGGCATCTTGGATTGTGTGCTTCTCCATTCTTCCTCCAGACTCTGGGACCGTGGTTTCCAAATGAGATGTGCAATTTGCTCTCCTCCGAAAAGAGAACTGTGGACCACTGAGCAACAGACTAGTTCTTTAGTTCTTTAGCCCACGTAAGACGCTTCTGACGTTGTTTGTAGTTCAGGAGTGGCTTAACAAGAGGAATTTGAAATTTGAAGCCCATGTCCAGGATCCGTCTGTGTGTGGAGGCTCTTGATGCACTGACTCCAGCCTCAGTCCACTCCTTGTGAAGGTCCCTCACACTTTTGAATGGCCTTTTCCTGACGATCCTCTCCAGACTGCGCTCATCCCTGCGGCTTGTGCACCTTTTTCTTCCACACTTTTCCTTCCACTTCACTTTATTTTAATGTGCTTTGATACAGCACTTTGAGAACATCCAGCTTCTTTTGCTATTACCTTTAGAGGCTTTTGTCAATGATGGTTTTCTACACAACTGTCAGGTCAGCAGTCTTCGTCATGATGGTGAACTACTTTACCAGACTGAGAGACCATCTAAAGTCTCAGGGACCCTTTGCAGGAGTTTTTGATTAATTTGCGGATGAAAGGATGACATTTTGAGCTGACAATATAGTCCCTTTGCACAATATTCTAATGGTCTGATATTTTGAATTTGGAGTTTGTGAGCCAAAATCATCAACATCATAACAAACAAATGCAATGAGTCTTCATCATATCATCCGTCTCACATTTTAGGTTGAATTACAGAAATAAATGAACTTTTCCTCGATATTCTAATTTTCCGAGTTTCACCTGTATTTCCAACACAATCAAAACTCCTTTATCTCAAATAAATCACAATGGTTCCATTAGAAAGGGCATCTGATGTTTTAAAGCAACCTGTGCGAGTATAGCTGGAGCAGTAATCCCTCAGACCGGCTGAGCGTTAAATTAGAGCAACAGCGGTTTCAGAACAACCGACACAAACACTGATTTTCTTTCTTTGCTTTCAAAAAACTTTTCTTGTGTTTTTCTGGATGCCGCAATCCCCAGACAATTGCAGTCAACCAGGCGCTGAGGCAAGTCAAAGTTGTCATACTCACAGACACACGCTTCATGCAGATAGCTGTGAGAGCGAATGACAAGGTGCTGATAATGAGCTGACAATGTCTGGCTGCATCCCATCAGTCGAAAGTGGAGCCTGGTTACTCACGCACCAAACCTGGAATGTGGAAAGATAGCATCAAACCAATCAGAGGAAGATTATTCTTAGTATTTGCTCAACTTCGAAAAGGGGAATGATCACTTCAGCTCAGGTAGTTTTACTGAACCTGCGTATCATGGGAATATTCCATCAACTTTTTTTCTTAACCATAAACAGGACTGTGGCTCTTCAAACTATATTAGCCAATTAGTGTTCTGTTCGCACAAGGTTATAAAGATGGATTCATAACACACACAGCCGAGATGAAATCCAATGGTCCAAGTCAAAGAGACCCTCGCTCAAACAGAAATCTGTCAGGCTTTGAGTGGTTGGTTTGTGTGGATGTAAAGTGATTCCCACCTACTTAAAAAGGAAAATGTAGATTTTCTAATATGTTGCATTCACAGCTGTCATAATATCAGCAGAAGAGTGTCAGCCTAAAACTGTGGGTGATTTAAAGTTTTTGAAGAAAAAAACAGGCCAGGTCACTCTTGTAAAAGAGATTGTAAATCTCAGTGAGTTTTTTTTACCTGGTTAAAAAAAGGAATAAAGGGAAAAAAATGGATATAACCAAACAGAAAATTTGCACATGTTGAAAATCTGGATTGTTAAATGTCATTTTTTTTGTTTAGTATTGGATCCACAAATTTGCCATATTGATCTCATGACTTCAAGTTCAACTGGGAACAATCGTGCCTGTGTGTTAAAACAGAGATATATATTTCACTGTAGGTCATTTTTGAAGATCAAAGATCAAAAATTATGCCGGATTTTGTTTCATGTGAATAGATTATAAACATAAATCAGGTGGCCTGCATTTGGACAAGTAAAAGGCAAATTCTACAGTTGAATTCTGCCCTATCCTCCACTTCAGTATTTTTTTAGAATGTTATGATGTGACATGAATGCAACATATTGTTCCTCTAAAGCAAGTTCTTCCTCAACACAAGCATGACTAGCACGTGAGGTCATAGATGGGGATCTGTAACTCCGCCCTCTTCTCAAAGTGAACTCTTTGTTTTGGACAAATTCAGCTCTTGGTACACAAGACGCTCTCTGACTGAGGAATGCTACTCTAGCTGAGCACGCACTAAACCACACAATGGTCTTATAGTTACTCTAATATTTGCCATGTAGATCACAATCTAGGTCGAGTCGGACAGAGAATATTTGAATAATGAAAATAAATAATGAAAAAAAGAAAGATGAGATGAATGTAGATGTCATATTGAAGCTGTTGAAGCCATCTGCAGATGTGCTTTTACAAATAACTGATTAGAATAAATGAAGCACACCTAATGAAGATGCTCGCAATGTATTCAAAGAAACGAATGAATAGATCAAAGCAGACCTCAGGACCACTGAGCCTCAGCTGAGAGGTCAGTTCATTAAATCTGAGCAGCTTCTGAATCAAGTCATAGAAAACATGACACATGTTGGTCGTAGACTTTTATAGGCCTGAATGCTTACTGTTCCTGCATCACAGCAAGAAGGTCCCAGGTTTGAATCCCTTACCGGACAGGGTTTTTCTGTGTTGAGTTTGCAGGTTGTCCCTGCCTCTGTGTAGGTTTTATTCGGATGCTCCAAAAACATATGCTCTGCATAATTTTGAATAATGACCATTGAAGTACTTTGCATTTAAGTGTACGGCGATGCCGCCACAGAGAGAAGGGTAGATTTGTTAATGATTTGGGGCATTTTTTATTATCTTAATGGTTTTCATGATGATGATTGGTTGATGAAGATCCTGTCAGTATTGTGGACTGGTCCGATTGCAGAGGTGGTACTAGAGTTGACATCATTTGCCCTCAGACGCAGAGTGGGTAATTACTCCACATAGACAGAGTATCATTGTCACAATCAGTTGGCTGGAGCAGACCCTCTGCACAAATGGATCCAGCTCCGTATTACAGCCTAGTCCTGAACTCGGAGCATTGCGCTGCTGCTCTATCGTTGCTTAGCAACTAACGGAAATTGGAGGTGCCTTTGAAT
Source organism: Gobius niger (assembly GCF_951799975.1). NCBI lineage: Eukaryota > Metazoa > Chordata > Actinopteri > Gobiiformes > Gobiidae > Gobius > Gobius niger. The sequence goes on along the minus strand of NC_136863.1, from coordinate 21,172,365 downwards.
TAGGGCATTTTAAGACTTGATTTACTCTCAGGCCTTGATGATAAATGAGGTTATAAACGTGTAACATTTTACTGGCTGTTTTCCTGTGTACGTCATGAGAACTTCTAATTCTGGGCACACACTCTGTCTCCACCATGTGTGCTGTTTATGTCTGAGCGCTGTCATCCTGCTGTATCCACACTGCATTTTTATGTCCTAGTGCTAAAGCAGGGAGGAACGTGGTGTGTTTCCATGACACCACAAACAGGAAATGGGAAGGGCCCATTGCTGCCCCATTGCTGCGACAGGGTCTATAGGCTGTAGAAGTTTTCAGAAAGGTCATATACTATTCCCATGCGAAAATATACATTCAACATTAAAAATGCACTGGTTTACCAAAACAACCCACGGATGAGTTTAGTTGCAGTAATACTATACTGTTGGCTGTTCTTCTGCTTAATTAAGTGTCGTGTCCTTTCTTCACAGAGCCTTGAGGCTGCAGTGGTGCCTTTGGTGTCCGGCTCTTGCAGGTCCCATCAGTAGTCACCATGCCAACCTGTGAGAAGAGGGCCGGCCCAAAGGGACTGATGAGGTCCTGGGATAATTAGCAGCTCATTATGGAGCCAGTGAATGGGCCAACTTGCTCCCAAAGCCTCATGGGAGAGTTGAGTGGAAAATAGTGGATCAAAGGGAAGTGCTCACTTTATAGATCACTTAATCAACCCAAGGAAGAGAGAACCAGGGAGAAAACGCTGTGTCTTCTGTTGACACCTACAAAAATAGCTTATAATCCCAATTTTAAGCTTTTGTGTGTGCAAATGTGTAGGTGGCAGTATGTGCATAATGTTGCGCACGCCAAGATCTCTGTCACACTGATTGGAGCTTGTTCTCTCCCTCCCAGGGGCTTCAGAATCCACAAATGTACAAACGCTGCCAGTCCTCCCACACAAACACTCCAGCATATGTGCACACCGGACCAGTTGCACCAGTTCTTTTTTTAATGAATTTGCGCAATTCTCCTAAAGTACAGGGACACAGTGTGAGTGCCAGAGATCCGCAGTTAAGCTATCTGTCTATCATACCCACCTCTGCTGTGCACGGAGGCAGGCACAAGTCACGCAGTGCCAGCCGTGCGCGTCGAGCTGTGCCAGGTGACCCACATCGGTGTCTGAAGGCTTAAACCAAGCACAGCCTGTGCGAGTGTGAAGTGTCAGTGTGTGCGCAGCCTGCTGCAGGAAAGCAATAGAAATGGTGCTTTTAATTATATATATATAAGCTTTTAATTAAGACACTTGAAAGAGTGTGCCTTCTTCATTTGCAATTGAGAGTAGAAATGAGTCCTTTGTGCTAATACAGAAATTAAATATGCAAATAATTGTCCTAATCTGGCCAAATCTTATGTGACAGTGTTCATAACTGATGAAAATGGACACAAAATACAGTACAGAGAAAGAATGGGATTGAAAAGGCTAGAGAAAAGGCGGCAGGATTCTTTTTCTGCTGTTGCTAGACTTGAACAGAAGATGGCGCAATTTCTACAGTAAATACATTTCGCATGTTGACGTTCCCAGGACTCTGCGAGCGTGCATTTAAAATTAAATTCATTTAGAGGGGATTTGAAGAATGACTTATGTGCTTACAATATTTAAATACTTTGTAGTTCTTCATTCTTTTTTTTATGCCTGAGCTTGTTCTTTCAAACCTGATACAACTCCTCCCCCTAGTGGTTGTGCAAGAATCCTTTTGTGCTTGACCATTTTCTAACAAAACACTGGAAGGCAATGCTGTATTACATACTTTGAAAATGTAGGCCATCATAGATATTTAACTGCTCAGCTCCCCCATTTAAATAATAAAAGCACATTGTGGTGTGACCTAACATTTGTTGTTTGCTTTTGGCAATTCCATATAGTTCTACATTCCGTTTTAGCAAAGTATGAAATATGTTTACTACTAATTAAATCTGTATTTTTAATTTCAGGAAGGGGCAGTTATTGGGAGTAAATGGACAATCCAGTCTTGATTTCAACCTCTTGACCCCCACCTGAACTGAGCAGAGCACACTGTCAACAGTTCGGCTTTACCTAAATCTTGAACTGTCTTAAAATTTCGTCATTGTAATCTCTGTAATGATAATGTTGTCAGCGATGAGTTTCATCTACTGTTTGAATGTTCAAATGCGGAACTTGTCATTAATAGAGAAAAATAATTGCCAAAATGTTATGTAAGACACCCTTCAATGTTTACATTTATTTCACTTATGCAAAATCAAAGTCAAAATGTAATCAGTAAATTTGGTACCTTTTTGAAAAAGGTTCTTTGTTATTACTTTGTTCTTTTTTGTTTTGTGAACTTGTGCTCTATACCATGGGTATGGTCGTGAGCACTGAAATAAAGAAAGAAAAAAGCGCCAAAAACAAGATGTAAACGAGGATGAAAGCGCAACAAAGAAACATCACAAAATCAACAAAAACGTGACAAAAATGAAAAAGCATCAAAAATACAATGATGCAAAGTGACGACGTGGTCATAGTCGGTCTGAGCTTTCAAATTAGGCATTACACTGGCTCTACAGGCTCTAGAGGCAAGAAGCTTTTCAGAGTAAAGTTAAAAAGGGCGAAGAAGTTAAAAAGGTGAAGAAGTTAAAAAGGGCGACAAAAAAACGGGGGGGAAATTATGAAAACGCCACAAAAATACGACAAAAATGTCACGACAACGCAAGGAAAAAAATCTTAGATCAGTTTTGTAGGTCTTTCAGAGCCATTACTCTGGCTTGTAGTCTGTGAGCTTTTAGATTTGGGTAAAACTGAAATGGAGAAAATGGGCTTGGTGAAGGCTAAGAGGTTAAAGGGACTATATGGAGTATAAAAATCCAACAATGAAGTATTTTCATATAGAAGCTTCACACAGAACCTGCAGTTCCGTGAAAGACCTGAGGTGGCAGCAGTGAGTATGAAAATCACCAACTTGCATCTAGTCTTGAGTGAAATGAATGTACACGTCAAGGTCTCCGCACCTGTAGCCGAGTGTGTATATTTTAGTACTTTGCAGCAGATTTGTACTTCTTGAAAATACTAAGACAGTACTGCACCAAGAATCACTTTCAGTCAAAGCTTGATTAAAAATTATGGTTTAATTTAACAGACAAAGGCACGTAAATGCTTGAAATCGTATGAGTGATTGGTCATCGTAAACCAGTGTAAACCATTCTCACTGTCCCACAGGTCAAACTTCTGGAAACGTTTACAAGAACAAAAGCATGATACGTACAATCAGTAGACAAACAACACATTAAGATCATTAACGAACAAAAAAAGAAAAACATGTTATGGCGGACATGTATTTAAAGTGTCTGTAGTATCTTCATGTAACATCTTCATAGACAGTGTTCATGAAATTGGTCAGTCCATAGTAGGTTCTCCTTTGTCAGAGCTGTTGGGAAAGAAACAGCTCGTCTTTCATCATTGGAGCAAAAAAAAAAAGGCCATAAAAAAGGAATTGCATTTTCCTCAAAAGGCCTTGTATCACAGTATCAAAGCTAAATCACATTACGAAGACATTTGAATCGAATGTTTAGGGCCGCACAATTCTGCAGTAACGTTGCAGCAAGATGAATATGCAAACACCGTACCCACATGGAATAAATTATTGATAAAATCGTCCATGTGATAAAAAATACATACATTAAAAACACTGTTTGGAGTGTATGTATAAACCTATTTTGAATATGCTTAACTATTAAAAAAGGTAAATCCAAGCACCGCGAATACCATTTTTTCCATATTCAGCATACACGCTAACACATACATATTGTGCAGCCCTAAATGCAATCCACTTGAACGTTACATTACTTTGTATTGGCTGGGGGTGTGTGCATATGCGAGAGCCAGTGAAGTGTGTCTGGCAGTGATATGGACATGGTAGCAGCGCTGTAATGGGGTTGGATTGATTTTTGGCCCTTGAGAGAGGAGACAGCTGGCCTTATCATCGCCCAGCAGTGGCTTCTGTGGTTATGGACCCATCATGCCAACATTAATGACAACCTCACACGCACCCCCCCCCAAAGCAACACCCTGTCACTCCGCTCGCTTCTGGAGGAATCATTATCAAAACTAGTGCTTTTTTCAATCAATCAATCAAATACTGTATATTGCACTTAAAAAATAAACTTTGAAGTCTTGGAGAAGGACATGGAAAAATAATGAATTTCCTTTTATTCTGTGCTTTAGGTTGTTTCCTTATTGGTAAAATGAGAAGCAACAACTGAATGTTTTGTGCAATAAAATATAGTGGAAAGTATGTGCCATCTTTTTCTTTCTTCATAGGTCATTTTGTTAATTTGGTAACGTCCCAGTTACTGTAAAATTCAATTCAGCCTTTTAATCCTTGCATTGAAATTCGAGTGGAACCGCTCAAACGATTCAATGTACTACACTGTTATTGTTCTAGAAAACTGTTAGCTGTACAGATTCAAGTTCTAGGCGAGGAATCTTAAAAACAATGGGATTTGTAAAAATGCTTGGTGATCGTGTCTTTGACGATTGTACAACCAATCCTCTTGGACACTCCTATCCCAGTCTGTGTATTAGGTCATTGTTGTGCATTTATTATTAGGCAGGAAGCAGCATTCGGTCGATGACATGCTGCAAACGCTCCCAGTTTTTCCAGAAAAAGGTCAAAAAGCAGACTCCTAAAATAGTGGCTACGACATGGTGCCTACTCCTCATCAGGGGAGCGGCGAACTTGGCGGCGGTGGAGACACACACCAGGATGACGGTAATGATGGCCAGCATGATGTTTATGGTTTTTCCCAAAAGGACTCGTGCATCGTGGCTCTCCAGCTGCACGGTCTGCTGTTGCTGCTGCTGCTGCAGCTCCAGCTTGGACACGCGTGTCTGACACGACTCCAGGGCTTCCTGTGTCAAGAGAGGGGACAAAGAGAGAGTGAGTTAGGGAGAGAGCAGTTCAGGGTTTGCTTCAAGGCACTGGCTGACATTTTACCAGATAATTACTCGAACTGCTCACAAATCACTGGGGATGAAGTAGAAGGCACAAAAGGGCACTTGAGTTGTCTGATTTGGGTAATTGTGTTGAACTTATATAACACAATTAAGCATGAAATGGATCTCATAAAATAAAATAAATAATACAACAGCAAATCCGTTGGGGTCAAGGTATTACAAAAGTAACTTGCTACAAAAATATATACTTTTTCTGTAACTAAGGAATATAACATATTACTTACACAAAATACGGGAATATATTACATTTGAAGTAACTTCAGTTACAAGTGCACTTATATGTATGAACAAAAAATGCCAAATTCCCCCCAAATAAAATGCAGCAAAACAAATCAAGTTGGACACTGGTGCATAAGATCTGCAGTCTGTAGTTAATGTTGTCAAAACAAAACAGGAGGGAATGGGGGAAAACAAATTAAAAAGAAATCTTTGGCTGCACTTTTGGTTGGTGGCTTTATTACTATTTTCAATTTAAATTTTGCCAAATTTTACTCAAAAGTAATTCAAAGTAGTGTAACTCAGCTACATGTTTTAAACAGTAATATGTAATACAAACATATTACAGGTCCTCAAACTACAGCCTGAGATGATTTAACCTGGCCCCTGAAAAAAAGTAAGCAAGTCTCTAGTAAAGTAAGTCTCTCGCCCATTCCTGTGCAGAGTTATGATTTTGTTTTAACTAAAAAAACAGTATACTAATTCCAGCCACTAAGGGGCAACTTAAACTAGAAATGCAATGGCTGCGCCATTGCGATTGACTGCGGATTGCTTAATTTGCATAATCTGATTTGCATAAACTGGTAAAATGCATAAAATGTCATGTTGCATAAACTGTATAAACTGCATAAAGTGGTAAAATGCATGAATGGGTTAATTTGCATAAATTATGTAAATTGCATAAGCTCTTTAAAATTCATAAATTCTAAATGGCATAAACTCTTAAGTTGCAAACTGGTTAAATCCCATAAAGTGGTTACTTTGCATAAATTATTAATGTTGCATAAACTTTTATATTCCATAAACTGGTCAAACGGTTGAAATGGCCTCAGTGCTTGATTGGCAGAAGCTGCACAAATGGCTGAAAGTCCTGGAGTCTCCCCATTGGCTGGATTCCCCTATACACACCAATGCAAAAATTTCAAACTCTCGTATAAAAAAACTGGAAATCTGCAGAAGGCCAATTTTTTCTCAAAACCCACAAGTTGCAGAAGCTGAACATGCACAAAGTGCAGAAATTGCAGAAAATGCAGAAAAAAGTGCAGAAAAGCATGGATTTGCGGCAGCCCCATTATAAGTCAATGGGAAAAATCTCCGACATTTTGGCCGATTGCGGAAAAACCGTAAATTGCAGAAGTCCCAAAAGTGCGGAAGAATTCCGCAGTCAATCAATAAATACAAAATAATTCCACACGTGTCCAGCAGAGGCACTGAGTGTGGAGTGAATGAATGACCACAGTGTACTTTGAGAAACTAGTGACACAGGCTTGTAAAGCACAGTGTAAACAGTTATTACTTTGGTCACATTACACGATGATGTTTTATTTGAAAATAAAAATAAGCGGAATACCTGTGGTATTTCAAATTAAACAAAGTGTGAAGACTTGATTACTATTTTTGCAAACCATTAAAGTTAAACAAATATGTGCCTGTAATCAAGTGTTGATCTTGTGGATATAGTAGTGGGGACGACTGTGCCAGGGTAGTCATCTCTACTTCACAATGAGGCCTGCACCATTTTGGTCTGGGTCATACAATTCTATGTTTTTGCCAACACGGCCCCCCATCACAGTCAGGAACGATAATGTGGCCCCCAGAGAAAAAAAGTTTGAGGACCCCTGATGTAGGGGGAGGAAAATACATAATTTTAACATTTTTAAACTCCGTGTAGTGCCTTTAAGTAATTTGCCCAACACTGGTGAAAATAAGGATCAATTTCGGTCAAAAACTCTGGTAATGGTATGATGAGAAAAGTTTTATCACACACTTTACTATTGCTATTTTAAATATTTGCTATTCATTCTGCTTTTTTTTATTACCCTGTTCAAATGTGTTTATTATTCAGTTGTTTACTTTGTTGATAATAAGACTGTTTAAAGGATATTACTGAGCTACTGTGAAATGCATTTCCCTTCGTGGATCAATATAGTTTGTCTAAGTGTATATAGTATTATAATAAAATTCAAATCTGTCTATTGTATCTTCCTTCATCTTGTGCTTTCTGCATAAATCACATGAATGCACCTGTATGTCCCGGGCCCGTTCGTGAGCCTGATAGGCCACTCGCTCTTCAATGCTTGCCAGCTCCTGCTTCAGATTGGCCATCTCATTCTGGTGCAGCTCTGTCATATCATTGAGCTGGTCCTCCAGTTGCTCGTACCTAATGGAAAAAACAGTGGTATTTTTAAATAACACTTCATTTGAATAGGTAAAAGCAAACAGATTTGAATGAGATAAACACAGCAATAACAATAATATGGCGTAAAAAGAAGATCATAACCCTAACCTGAACTTCTCCTCTTGCAGCAGGCCATTGAGAACTTGATACTCCCTCTTGAACTGCGCCTTCAGCTCATCCAGGTCCTCCTCCAGCTGGTTCTGGGCCTCTTTGACCTCCTTCACCTCCTCCAGACACAGCGCCAGCCCGCCGTGTCCCTCAGCCCCACTAGCCTGCTCCTGTCCTGGGCCGTGACCGCGCACCTGCGCCTCTGTAGTAGCACCACCACCTCCTCCTGCCGCCACTGCTGGTGTGTTCCCATTACTGTCAGAAATAGAGGCACTGCCCGAGGAGCACTCATCATCACTGGGATATTTGGGCTTGCCGACCATGGAGGTGCTGCTGCTCAGGCCTTTGGAGGTGCAGTCGGTGGGAAGCGGAGAGGTAGAGTCTGCTTGTGACTTGAGGTGGTCAATGTTGTCAGCACTGCCGAATTTGTTTCTGATGAGATTGGCAAACTCTCTCGGCTTACTGAAAAAGAAAGGTGGAGACAGAGAGACACCAGGTCCTATGGTCTTGACTTTGTCCATGGTGGGGTGTCTTCCGCTGCCCGTAATGTCCCTCAGCAGCTCCCTGGACGACTCCCTCGGTATAGTGCTGTGTTTGACTTTAAGGGGCTGTGGAGGCGTGGTCACTTCACTACCTTTCATCTTTTTGTGGTACTGTTCTAGCTTCTTCTGCATCTGTGCAATGTTTTGAGACGACTTCTGGTTCTTCTTCTCGAAAACCTGTTTAATTCTTCCCATTTGTTGTTTATCGGCGCTGTTGACCAGCTTTAAATACTCGGCCACGTTCTCGTCCCGCGCCGTCTGCTCGATCTTCAGCTGCTCCGTAACTTTGAGGATCTTCTGTTGCAGGTTGTCCAAACAAGAGCGGCTGCGCTGGACCTCGCAGCCAAACGTCGACCCCCCGCCGTCGAAATCCAAGTCCAGGTTGTTCTCAGAGGAGCCGCGGCGCAATGCAGGTATGTCCAGAAGACTGGATTCAGAGCTCCGGTCCATCTGCAGAGACAAGATATTTGTTTACCTTTATGAACCTTTATTTCAATGAAAATGGTGTATACACATTTAAAATAATGAATGCCAAAGCTGCTATTGACAAAAGAGTTCTGAGCATTGTTCATTCGATAAACAATCCTGGGACAGAGTGATGGAGATGTGGCTGCCTCCAGGAGGTTCTTTGTTGCTTTGTGTGCTTTGAGTGCACAGTGAAGGTGGGAAATATGTGACCTCACGCTTCAATCTCATTTTTTGGTTCAAAGTCCAATACCAATTGTTTTATAATTGTTGTTAGCATTATACAACAGTTCAAAACTAGCTCTGCAGCCAATACTGACACATTAACGGACATGTTCGTTATGTGTGCCGTCCCTGTCAAATACATTCAGTACAATAGAGTTTTGTTACTGCCACTGGATTGGCTGCAGACCCATTGATAAAAAGCAAATAAGAAAAAGCTCCATTAATTATGAACAACCGTGTTCTTGTTCATCTAATATGTTTGTCCTGACACTCACTGACCATCTGCATATCAGTGTAATGCTCTTAAGCCGCGCATCTGTTTCATATTTAATCCTGTTTGTTTACACAGAATTGAGCACGGGTGATTACATTCAGATAGCCACTGTTAACGGCGTATGAAAGAAGTGAGGCGTGCGCGTGTAAAGTAGGTCATTTCGAATAACTCAAGCCCAGGAAATCCCTCTTCCAGACAATGTCTCCGTTTTTTACAGTTAATTGCCTCATGTTGGCTTCATGTCACTGTCAGTCGGTCTGATGAGTTGAATTAAGTCTTGGTGTCTGGACAATTTTAGGGAAGTGAAATGCCCCGACTAGGCAAAAGTGTCTCTAAAGAAAAACACTAAGTAGGCGGAATAAGCAAAGAAGAAGATTACAGGGCCCAAATTCTACTGTATGTCATCTCTTTTGTTTCCTTTGTAATCAAGGTGTAAAAAATGTGTTTTATTTTCATGAGTAATTCAGCATGAACCTATCTCTTCCTCAAAATGTCAAACAACTGCCTGCACCGAATGATGTCACGAGGTGGTGCTCCTCTGTATTTGATTGCCCTGACAGATTTCAGATTTGAGTTTGATTTAAACTCTCCTCTGCGTCAGCACAAGATAAACTCATGACCAGTGTGTTCTTTGCTCACGAACAAGTAACAATGTGAAATGTCAAGAGCCAGGTGTCCAGACATACTTACAAAACCTACATAGCCCACATTAGAGGACTTTATAGAACAAATAAGAGAGATTTGAGCCCCTAAAGCCTGATAAAACAACATGTCGAACTGCAGACATGAAGGCGCTAATCCTGAACAAACGCAACACTGTGAGTTTTGGGTAAAAAGGCCCCAGTCTCAATCCTGCTTAGTATTATGGCAAAGTCTGTTACCGCACAATAGACGAGCACAAGAACACGTACAGTTTCCTCTGACATAAGCAGGGAAAATGCATACCTGTGAACTTATGGCAGATCGCATTAGAGGCTGGTGTTGAGCACACAATGCAGTTTCAGTTGGGTTTAGTAATCTAATTTCACAAGCAGCTCCGTAATGTTTGCTGCCGCGATGGTGACATCACACCCAACGAGTCAAACTTGTTTCTGTGGCAGACAAAGGGAACACGAAGAACAAAATGCTGCTCTTGGCACTTCAAATCATTCATCTCCCTTCTTAATATACAAGCCACATGTATAATTTTCCTATGCTAAGTGTGAAAAGACAATTCCACTTTTCTTCCTAGGAGTGTCCCCAAGGATCTTTGAGGCCACTGTCCCCTGCCCACCCGCTCCGGCAGCAACGCAGGCTGTCCATCTTCAGCACAGTGGTCTTTCTGTGCGGAGAAGAAGGCACACTTTGTGATCATAGCCTACCTCTGCTCCGTCCCCGGCTCAGCGCTGATGAAACACTACGCACTCGCCGGACTCATGTGTAAAGCTGTTGAGCCAAGCGTCCCATCACAATCCCATTCTCCCTGAGCTGCGAACAATATCTGTCAAAGTAACTGGGGTTAAACATAAGCCGGTCTTTGTCAAACCTGTTTACCGTCACGGGCAGTCTAGCATCCATCTACTTCCACGAGAAAAGCGCTTGCTCATATTTCCAGTTCTTTAAGCGAAACAAACCATCTGCGTCCTGTTGAGCGAGACGTCTTGGACCTCGGGGCGATTTCTCGTCACAGCACGGGAAACGAAACAAGTTCCCCAGGGCGCAATATCCTCTGTGTAGCATTAGGGGCCCGAATGGAGGGTGCAGCGAATGTTTGTAGCTACAAGGTGCTGATACAGAGCAAAAAATTCTGACATGACAGGGAGATTGTAGTGAAAGGATTTAATAAAGATAGATTATATTTTCAAAGTTGCGCAGCTGGAGAAGTTGATGTTGGGCCACGATGTTTTGCGCAGCTGATAAAATGGGGAGTAAGCCTTCGCTGAGAGGAACCTGATTCATGAGACAGGCTCACATAACTCAATAACCCAGTCCAGATGTTGCACATGCACACAGCGCACTGAAATGGGGAAAAGAAGAAAAAAAAAAAAAACATTTCCGGCATTGTGAACTTTTTCCTTCTCTTGCAACATCCTCAGATTCTTTTGCCGCAGAGCGAAAACTGCTGGAGCAATCTGATGATTTGCTTTCGGTCGAGTGAGTCTAGGAGCCTAAATTAATTTGCCCCGCGCTGATGAAAATGTCCGTCCGAATCTGCTGAAGAACTGCCCTACTTTTCCAGGTCATTTCTCCCGCTCTTTCTCAGGCGGGCGGGAGGGGGGGGCGCAGACTCGCGAGCACAGGTGGAGACTGGGGTGAATCGGGCAGAGGGCTCAAGGTCTTTAGGGATGAAAGACCCTGAAGACCAGTGAAAACGGAGCAGGAACACGGCAGATGGAAGAGAGGGAGCATCTTTAACAGAGGTCATGATACTGACAGGTGTGTGTTCATGCTTGTTTAGTGCCGAATATCAACAAGACAAGACCGTGTGCAGATAAAGCACCGTGCCGGGTCAAACAGTTTATATAGTTTCCATCTGCAACAACTGGTGCATAAGTTTAAAAGAAGGACAAAAATAAATCCACTTATAATGAAAAAAAAAAAAGATATGTACTGTTCAGTATACAGTTGTGCTCAAAAGTTTACACACCCTGGCAGAATTGATTTTCACTCATAGTTAAGTCATTGTGTGAAGCCAAAAACAACTGAGTTTGCTATTTTTAAATGATAATGAAAAAAGAAAGCATACCCCAGTTCTTAATGCAGTGTATTGACCCCTTTAACATCAATGACAGCTTAGAGTCTTTTGTGGTGTCAATCAGTGATGCGCGGGTTGATCCGAAATGAGCGGGTGCCTGAGGTCACCCACGGTTACCCGCGGTTACGAGTCATCCAAAAATATCTTTATGATATTTGGGTCGCGGCCGGTCGGGTCATTTGAAATAAGTTGAAAATGTCGCTCGGGTGCAGCTTGTTTATGACCTGCGCATCACTGGTATCAATCAGTCAATCAAAGTTCATTTATATTGCACTTTACAGCACCACCAGGAGGACCAAAGTGCTTCACAAAAAGGTAAAAACATTTAAAAACACAAAATGATTGAATCCTAGACACAATTCAGTGTGTTCCAAGTTTGAAAAGATGAGTCTTTAATCTGGATTTAAGATAAGATAAGCCTTTATTGATCTCACAATGGAGAAAAGGGACAGAACATACAGACTGAGGGACGGGCTGTCACGGAGCCATGGTGCACTTTTCATCATAGGGCTTGTTGACAACAAAAAGTGCACCCTACCTACTGTGAAATACGGAGGTGTTTCGCTGATGCCACTGGCCTTCAGCAGAATAAAGTGTGTCCATCTCAGTCTCTTCAATATCACTGAACCACTGTGGGGAGAGCTCAAACGTGGGTATGTATGTATGTAAACTTTTGATCAGGGTCAATTTGGTACTTTCTTTATTCATGATGGTTTAAAAATATCAAACCCAGTTGTTTTAATTTTGTTGTAATTGGCTTCACACAACCACTAACTATGAGTGAAAAAAACGTTCTGTGTTATCTTTCATATATAAAAATCTTCAGTTCTGCCAGGGTATGTACATTTTTGAGCACAAATGTATAAAACAACATGATAAATTGAGCAGATATCCTCCTGAGACTGTCATGATCTTCGGGGTGCACCTCCTCTCAGTGTGAGCCCTGTCCTGTCCCCCACGCTGGCCTACATAACACACAGCGTCTGTCCAGGACTGTGACCCATTTTAAAAAGCTCTGATCCTCGCGATACAGCATTATAAAATACACAGAAATTAAACTGCCTCAGCCTCAATTTCAAACTAAAACGGGGGGGTTTGTGCAGTCCAAGTGAAAGGGGGAGATGAGAGAAACTGCAGAAGTTGCTTATCTTGGCTCTACAGTCTCCGAGGTCGGATCAATGATCTAGTTAGCAATTCAATTTCTTATGCAAAACGCTGCTCAAAGCACCGCTAGGAATAACAAATGCACCAGGGCGGCTCTTCTGACTGGTGTGAGAAGAAGAAACCACACAAACCCTGGGTGGGTGCGGCCCTAACAAACAGTATTAGCGCTATAAGGATGTACTGTTGCCGCACAGACTGTTCCAATGTAAATGCTGAGTCAAATATAAATTTAACTATAAAAAGCATTTCCAGTTACACACACGGCATATTTAAAGTCAGACAATAGGGGCTGTGTAATCAGATGAAGCCTGGTTTCGGTGACATATGGCCAGATCAGACACAGACGTCTGAGGAATCTAGATCATAACGGCGTAGATTTGTATTTGTATTTGTATGCAATTTGTCATCTGCATAACAAAAGAAAAAGTCTTAGAAATTCTGCTTGCAACACTGAACCTAAAACTGAGCATTCAATAAAAAACAACCTACCATTATCAAAAAAGAAAAACATAACAGTAAAGATGTCCTAGGCGCATTGAGTTGCCTTGTGTACGAAATGCGTGGTATAAATAAAGTTGCCTTGCCTGTTTTTCTTATTTAGCTTGACCATTTAACCCACCGAAATAACGCTTGAGACGACTGCTTTAAATATATATGACTAATCCAAACAAGGCTCAGATCTACAGCTTTATATAGCGCAAATGGTTCCAACCAACTCCAAGTCTGAGGCCCAGCCCTCCAAACATATACTTTATAACAAAAAGGCTGCTTAGATTTCATTAGTACCATATTTTGACAGGAAAAGGGTAAATATTTGTCGCAAGCGAGACCTTTTGCAGCACAGGCCGTTCCTTCGTTTGGCAGATATTGTTTTAGCCTCTCAAATAAACACACACACGGGGCAACAGCGCTGGCACCGTCATCATCACTGAACAAACCATCCCCTTCATTGGTTTCTTTCGGGGGGCAGAAGAAGCCTGCAGAGCTCCTGATTGGTATTCCTTCCAGACCGTCCGGAGATGGATACAGACACTGTCCCACTCAGAGTGCACACAGGAGGACGGGAGGAACACTAGCCAAGAGGGAACAAAGAGGGGGAGAGCATCTCTGGTCGGCCCCGCCAAATCTCTGAGGAGATAGGCAGATCATCATCTCCATGGAGATGATGAGAGCCATTGGAGACAGGATTTAGGCGATCATTTGTATAGTATATTGTTCCTGCTTAGATACTGAAGATACTATTTTGGTCTTGTACTAACTCGGAAGGGTGTTCAGCATCAAATGACTTCTCCCAGTTGTCGACCAATGATAGAAAAGTTTGTGTGACTTCAGTTAAAGGTATAGCCTGCGAGATTGCAAAATGAGGAGGGAGAAATTCCAGAAGTATACGATCTAGCTCCCTCTCCTCCTGATTGGGCGTGAACGCCACTCCTCATTCGCCAGTGCACAGGAAAGCTGTCATTGGTCAACGCACAATCCTGCCAGACTCTGATTTGTTGCTGAGATCAGCAAAGAGATAGAAAAACATTATTATTATGAATATTTTCATAAATATGATTTCATGTTACTTACTTTACATCAAAATTCAGGCCTTGAAGGACAATTATATGCTATCAATCAAATCTGCAATACATTTAGAATATCACTTTAAAGCCTTTTTGGTCTTTTTCTGGTGGGAAACACGAATCTCCAGCTTACCTAGCACGCCATTGCTCCAGGTTTCCCTCTCAATCTTTCAATCCTGGGCTGGCTTAGTTCTGCAGAGTCCTCCTTATACGTATTTCAATAGTTTAGCCAAGGTTTAGTCTTGTTTCAGGCCAGGTTTAGCTGTGTTTTACTCCTGGTTTGTTCCTGGTTTAGTTCAGTCCAGGCCTTAACCGTGCAAACTAAATTGCAAATAAATACAAAATTCCAACGACACTGGAACAAACAAGTTGCTAAAGACTTCTTGAGTTTCCTAAAAGACGCCCCAAGAGGTCGGGTGAATGAATTGCTTAAGATGTTTTACCTCCCCATTATCTTATGGCCTGACAGAGCGCCAGGACTAAATCAATAGCCCATTAACACTCACTGCATCTGCTTGGCCCCAGTGGACTCTTGGTGCTACAAAAGGGGATTCAATTAAGATAAATATGCAGCCAAGTAGTGATTCAATGTGCTATAGGTGAATAGAGAGATAGTGACGTAACAGCAAAAAAGCTCATTAGCCATGGTAAACATCGAGAAACAACAAGATGTGGAAGTGGCTCACAAAATATTGAGGTCCCTGATAATAAAACAAAAGTAGTGGGGGGGGATGCATGGTTAAAAGAGTCATTAATCTCTATGGAGGATAAGTCTCCAACTTTATAAAGCAGTACAGCATATGCAAAATAGGGACAGAACAGTTTAATAAAGGTTAGATCTGCCAGGCTGAAAAGAGAAGTAAAATGTATGTATAGAGTTGCAAAAATGCGTTGTTTGCCGTTTTACTTCCCTTATCGCAAAAGTCATGAACTGATCATTCTTTTTTAAAAGAGTGTTTCCCATATACGGTTGAAGACTCAAGTCAAATTGCATGCAGCTTTATGTCGGCTCGGAACAGCCCCACACACAATGTTTTTAAAGATTTTAATTAACCAGCCCCACAAAATGAAGGCTTTTTAGCAAATGTCGAAAACCTTCACGCTGGAAGAGAGCCTTGGTTATTCCTTTCTTTTATAAGTATCTGTTCCCTAAACACCAAAGTGCACCTCCAGTCCAGAACAATTAGCACTTTGATTTTATTTTTTGCACTGCTCTCAAAAATCAGTTGCGACTTTTGTCTCTCATAACAGCGAAAAGGCCACAGTGGAACCTCATTTCTGTATCAGATTTGACCCACTAATTACATAAACT
Organism: Gobius niger; assembly: GCF_951799975.1. Classification (NCBI taxonomy): domain Eukaryota; kingdom Metazoa; phylum Chordata; class Actinopteri; order Gobiiformes; family Gobiidae; genus Gobius; species Gobius niger. The sequence goes on along the minus strand of NC_136863.1, from coordinate 21,156,581 downwards.
GTTTTCTAATGATAAAACAGGTGCAACAACAGCCCTTGGTATCGATTAGTGTTTTTTTTTTTAACTCTCTCCGCCGAGGGTTAAAAGCATAACCCCTGTAGCTTAGCCTCACAGTTGGAGGTGTTGCGTCATCTCTGGCCTCTGACCCGACATGTCCGTCGCACAATGGCTTTCTGACGACCCAAAGCGGAATGTGCCTTGTTCGCCAAGAAAAAGAACGAGAAGAAATGCACCGAAACTGCCATCGACGGAGCCCGATCACAATAGCTGCCTCATCCTGTGTGTGTGTGAGTGTGTGTGTGTGTGAGTAATGGGGAATAATTGGTTTGAGTGCCACCGGTTCACAGGAAATATTTCATTAATTCTGAGTGAGTAATACTTGAGTAACAAAGAGGTGGTACAGGTTTTGCAAAACAGGCCAGTTTAGAAGAAATTCAGGAAAGGCTACTACTTACAAGGATGCTGGAAAAGTACCTGTTCACCTGGGACTTTCTGATTACATAAGAACAACATAAGAACAGGCCATTTTCTTATGCCTCCAATGAAAACATTGGAGGCAGTTCAAATGACATGAAAGCAACAAGGATACAATGATAATAGATTTAAACAACGGCAACTGAGAAAAATAATTTGACTTTATAAAGAAACTCTGTGTTGGTATTGGTGTCTGTCATTGAAGGCAAAATCCAATTAAAATGTATCCTCAAATCTACTCTTTTAGCAGGTTTTGAATAAGATCATCAACGCGTAACTTGATTTATGATTCAATCTACTCAACACTTTCTCACAGAATCCATAAACGACAGCGTAAAATGATCGATCCACAGTGAAAACAGACTGGGTCATATCAGGTCCTCAGCCCACAAAAGCAGAGGCAGTTGTCAGGGAGTAAGTGCGGATGACAAAAGCCCAGTAATACATTATTTACAAATTCAGTTTCTGTTTGCTCAGCTGAGGGACTGCTGTATTGGCTGCTCACTGTACACAACGTAAGGGAAAAGGGTTTACAGATAATAATAAAAAATCAGGCTTTTCCGAGCACTACAAAGTGAAATGTATAAAAAGCTGGACTTCAAAACAACAATCTCCTCAGTGTAAAGTAGGCCTTCAGTCAAAAACATACAGGCCTTCATATAGGCTAGTTACAGATTAACCAAAGCAACTACAGCAAGATAACAGTAAAGTACAATGCCCCCCTTTCACAAATATACAAGCTTAAATCTGCTTGCTTAACTCTATTGTGGGGAAGGATTGACTGAGTTCATTCTTGCCTGGCTCTCTGCTCTGAATTAGCAGCAAAAAAAATAAAAAGAAAGTGATCATAATTTGGCAGAAACGGTGTAGAGAGCAAGACCATCAATTTGTCACACCGGCACAAAGAGGTGTTTGTCAGGAGGGAGCGAGGTCAAGCCCTGAGAGATGTTTTCTTACAGGAGGATATAGTTCCACATTTTGTAGAAGCCTTTACTGGACGCATCACACACGGCTAATCATGATCTAGCGCGTTATGCTTTTGAGATCATAGAAAAAAATGGCTGGTTTTTACATTAGGTGAAGCGCTTCTACTCCAAAAATGGATGTAGGTTTGATCAGTGTAGTAAAGGCTGGCGCGTGCACTGCCAAAATGGTCCGTGCGGATCGGGGGAACCCTCGTATTGATGTTGATGGGGTTTCAGACAGCTGTTACTTTTACTACCATTCACATTGCGGGCTAATGCGAGACAACAATGCCGCCTCTCTCTCTCTCACACACACGGTGCACGCGCTACTCACCGTCCTGCTGCTGCTGCTGAGGTATTTCTCCACTTCGCATAAACTTCGGACCGTAGCGCTGGGCATACCTCCCCGACTGTCCCTCCCGGTTTAGGTCTCCGCCGGCGCTGCACCGGGTTTACGACACGGGGCCGGTCGTGAGCTCATGTTTTTAGGCTCTTTCTCTATGCGCCCCCCCACACACACACACAAACACGCGCACTGCCCTCTCCTTCTTCTTCTTCTTCTTCTTCTTCTTCTCCTCCTCAACAAAAACTCAAGCAGAGTCTCTGGCCCCGCCCCCTGCCCCTCCGCAGTTCAGACACGCCCCCAAGAAGCAACAGGGGAGGCGAAAACCGTCAGAAACACGTGCCTGTCAGTGCCAGATAAAAGTGCTCCTCGATGTTTGTATTTACTTTCCTTAGATTGTTTTTAGATTACTGACACCGTGACCTTTGTCCTTGTAGTGGCAAGAATTTGTGAGGTAGAAAAGACCTTTGTTTGCTGTGCGTCCATCACGGCATTACGTCTATGTTTCTTGTTGTGTACGACGAGAATAAAAGCTCCTCTTTGCGTTAAAGCTGTGAAACTTTGGTCAACACTGTGTTCCCCGGGTTTCGTATTCCGCCAAAGTGAAAGAATAAACATATCAGACATGACGCAGGGCTCAAGATTACAAATGCCATTCACAAAGAGTAGTTTTAGCCAGTGTTTGTAGGGTTTCAGCCTTTTGGTTTGGCGCATGTGGTTTTGCTTCTGTTCGCAGGACCTAATGGAAATGATAGCCTAATTGTAGTTCTAAAAGTCTAGGCCCATCAATAGAAGAGGGGGAACATATGACCCGGAGAACATAGTTACGCACCCCTTATAAACTCATCCCACCCTGTCCAAAATTGGATGTCAGAAATGTTTAGGAGGTAAGAACTGAGCCACAAATTAACACACTAAACAAAAAAAATCTATTTCAGCACAGTAGTAAGTGTAAGAAGACCTGATCATCGAGATGGGCAAGATTAGGCAGCTGTTGACAGTAGATTCTGCAGACTTCATTACCTTTATAGAAGGTTGGGTTAAGGTGTTAATTGCCCCATAGGCAAATTTGGGTTAATGTTCAAGCATCAAAACTTCATGACATCATGAATCACGTGGGCAGAAGAAGCTTCTTTAATGCAATCATCTATGTGTGCTGTGTTTAATTGTCTCTTCTTGTAATGTGTTTGCATTACACTCCCACTCCAGGTCAAATTCCCCCCTCATGAGACAAATTAAGAAGAATAAAAACTTAACTTGCACCTTTAAAGGCGGGTATTATGCAAAATTGACTTTTTCAAGCTTTACATCATGTTATTATGTCAATTCTTCATTAAAAACATGGCTGAAGTGTTGCCTTGGCACATATTTTTGAGTAATCTGTAAAAACTCTGATGGCGGCCATTTTAGGGGTGGGTTTGCCTGAGTCCTCCTAGGAACGCCCCCACCTCCTGGAGACGCCTCCGAGCTTTCATCACCAGCCGAGTAACCAACCACTGCGGAAAGAGTCAGAGGTTCTTAAAGAGACTGAGGCCTATTTCAAGACATTCGCTCCAGCCATTTTGAAAGAGCAATTTTATACAAGGCAGTTATTCTAATTTACTGCATTTACAGACCAACAGAAGGTTTCGTCTTCATTGTAGTGTGCTATAGACTGGTGCTATGTGATTGAAAAAAGAATAATACCCCCTCATGAAGAAATTAACCCACGACAAACGGAGTGGCAAACAATTCACGGAAGTCACTTTGTAATTACAATAACTTTGACTAAACTCAGTCAAAACTGAAATTATTGTTTTTGGCCCACAAACACAAAGAGAAAGTGTCATCAGTCACCTCGAGTCACTCTTGAACCAAAAAATCAGATTAGACTTCTTGGGAGTAATCATTGAGTCAGGCCTGAACTTACTCAGCCACATCAAAGCAATAACATCCGCAGCTTTGTACTTACAAACATGGCCGAGAGAGCAGAGCTGTGAGAGGTTACCCCCCATGTGCTGTTAAACCTAAAATAAATAAAGTTTGAGATCATTCTTTTTTGCATGCAGTGTGTGTTGCCGTGCGCTCCTGACACGTGCGCGCGCTTCAGAGGAGGACGATGGTGGAGCATAGACTCTATAAAGGGTGGAGGCCCCAAGGCTCTAAAGTTTGTCATAGTTAAAAAACAGAACCAGCACAAACTGATATATTTACAGCACAAAACAGCACAGGTGTAGAGGAAGCGGTTGACGCCATTTTTGGAGCTTCATGACGAGTAGAGTGACCTTAGATCTGACCAATAAAACAATCATCTCAAAAACGGTAACAGCACAAACGTAGCAATCGATTGACATATTTTGTGTTTAAATTTGTGCATGATGAGGGGCCAAGTTCACAGAGGTAGATAGGAGGTATAGTGACTTCTCTCCACTGCAGCTGCTAAAAAAAAAGCACTCATTTAAATAGTTACTTCAAAGCGATGCAAAATAGATACGTGCATAGTGCATTATAACCATTGAATTAATTGACAGTACCAGTAGTTTTAACCAAAAATATCATTGCACGTATGTCGTTCATTTTGCCATAGAGTTCAAAGAATGGATGATTTTATGGGTTTTGATAAAAAGGGATCAAATCATGCAAGTTTTAACATGTGCCTTTTCCCACTACCTTGTTCACTTGAATCTACCCCATGTTTTTAATAGGTGATCATTTTTTACCCTGTCTTTTGTCCGGTATTCATATGGGCGCACATGTAAAATTGATGCATCACTGTGTGGACAGATTAAACAGTGGCTCATTCATTGACACAGTGTCATTAACCTCTGCTGCTCCAATAGGGTGAGTCGAGCGATGGGGCGATGTGACAGGACAGAGCAGAGAGCACCTCACCCGACAATGACAAGCGGGACTTCTAAAAACAGCAGCAGAGCAGACAATAATGCTCATCAAGTTTTAATGCTTTCTATAGCAGCGCTTTTAATTAGCGGGACATGTTCACCAACTTAGTCAGCAAAGGAAAGCTCCCCCTGGTTCCATCAAGATCACCTGCATATATATAGGAACTAATAAAAAATGTACTCGACAATAACACACCGGGTTCAGTGCAGCAGCTTCCCTCCTCTACATCTCTTGACAAAACAATAAACAGGTGAAGGATACAGATTGTTCATTATTAATTAAAAAGGACAAAAGTAAACAAGCTGCAGTTATTAGAAAGATAGGGCAGTTCAGAGAAACATTTTGTGTCTGTTGGTGGAAAATGAGGGGTCAAGCACATGTACAAGTTCATTTATAGCTCGCTCTGAATTCAGTGCCTCATGGTTTAAAACACGTCCCTTTCAAAGCTAAATAATTGACAACAGCAGCATATCTTACAGGAAAACATGGACGATGTTATACAAAGGACCCTGTTTTTTTATCCATCTGGTTCCCCCCACAATAACAAGTTAAGTTTTGCCTTGAGCAGCCATTTAAAATATGGAGCCTTAATTATATTCTCAACAAGAAAAGGGAATAAATCTTGCAACAAATTTCAAGGCGACGATTACAAACATGACCTACATATCAGGTGCTTTATTTTAAAATATGTTTTCACTTGAATTGTCCAGAAGGCGAAATACAAGAAGAACAACCATAATCACCTTCTTGTTACTATAAATACACATTTATGTACATTACTTTTTCTCGTTCTCTGAAATTTATGTAAAAAAAGAAAAGAAAAAAAGTTTAACGATAGATTCCTTGTTGTAATCCTTTGGATCAGCGAACGTTCTGAAAAGGTTAAACCTTTAGCAACACCAGGTTCACAAATTAAGCCACAATAAGACAAATGAGATGGGAAAGTGAAAAAGAGGTCCTTCAAAACTTCTTATGATGTGCATAATAGAAATACTGGGAAAAGATGGGCTATAAAATGCTAAGTACTATAAAAAGCACAATCTATGATTCCACTTTCAATTGTTCATTCTCCAGAAGTCCAGTACTGAGATTTTCACAAAACCTCTGATTAGATAAATACTCACATGACGGATGTGCCAGCATTGACCTCAGGAGTCTTTAGTTTTTATGATCAGGTCATAAAATAAAAAGAGTCAGTGTGTGGTGGAGTGTAGTTCAGATTCCAGAGACGGTCTGGCTGTTATAATCCGTGGACTCCATTTTGAGGATGTAGGGGATGATGCTGTCGATCTGAACGTTTCCGATGAGTCCAGCGAAGAACAGCTCCTCTGTGACAGATGCACTGATGAGCCGCAGGGCCGGGAGGCGCAGCAACAGCTTGGATAACCTGAAAACAGCAAGGGAGAAATGAGACATGAAATTAAAAACATGTAAACTGCAGCAAGTACAGCAGTTACTACATCAGCTACAGAGCAGAGGCCATGTGCTCCTAACGCTGTTGCTTACCGATAGCAGTCTTCAGGGTAGGTCCTGGTGACATAGTCCTGTAGCTCTGTGTAGGCCTGCTCTTGGAAAAACTGTATTTGTGAAATGTTGTCGATGCCTGGATGATCTGGTTTGGGAAAGCAACGTATTTGATTATTTATTACAACAAAACTGAATGTAATTATGGCTTAACATTTGACAGTACCAGGACTAAAAAGAACGATTGCTTTGAGGTAGGCATATTCATAAGAGTCTGGCATCAGCTTGGACATGCTGTTACAAAACTCCTGCATCCTCCATATGTGCTCCATAACGATTTTTACCCGATCAGGAGAAAGCTTGTCTGCAAGAACAACATGCAACTTACAACAGTGCCAAAATATTTTTAGATGATTGAAGACCGAAATAACAACGGAAAAACAATTTCTTATTGTGTGTTGTCAACGAAAGAAGACCAACCTTCCTGTAAGCTCGTCTGCAGATGGTTGATAATGGCACTTAGGATGGTACCAACATTCATGACATTTGAGCATTGTGCCAAGCCCAGGGCAAACAGCTCATTCCAACAGGCTTTCATCAAGTTAATGTCATTTTCTTGACCACTGCGGTACAGGACGGGGTCAAAGTGATTGTAATAAATACAAACCAGATCAGTTTCCATGTAGGTGTTCTTACAGCTTACCTAAGAGCCTGGAAAGCAGGTATGGAGCGAGCCCAATGCATGGAGAGAAACAGGAGTCGAGAAGCTGACTCGCAGATATAGTTGACATTGAGGTACTCTGGCACTGGCAAAGGCATCATAAGCTGCAGAGACATCAGTATTTTATTTAAGTGGTATGACCAGATGTTCTCTAAACAAAGAAATGTGAATGTGGTTTCCGTTTACTTTAAAGGGGATGTGGCCATCAGAGAGAATAGGGCCATTCAACTCCAACACGGGACCTGACTGATCTCCTGTCATCATCTGCATCGTTGCCTCCAAAGTGTCAGCTGCTGAGCCCTCATTGGGATGGAGGACTTTGGCCAGGGTATCAAACGCTCTGCAAAATATTGGATAAACCATCAACATGTATTTAAAATATAAAATCTAATATTGCATAATTTAGATCTCTATTTATAGGCTGACTGACAATGTCCAGAACAGTGCATTCTGATCAGCCAGACGGAATTGAATTAGAGTGGCTGAGTCAGAAACCACATGGCCCAAACAGGAAATCACATTACAGCTCATCACACTTCCTTGCACTCCTTCTGTACTTGTTGATAAAAATCAAGCGTTTCTTATTGTACCGTGTGATGTCACTGGTGTTTTGGTCATCTCCCTGAAGATCTGTGATCGAACTGTCACCGTTGCTCAGCGTCTCAACTCCCAGCAGATCGTTGCCACTTTCACTGCCATCTCGCGTCTTGTCGAGGTGGGCAAGAGATGTCACCACGTTTGCCAGTGTGCCAAGGTCTCCTTGTGATGGGTCATCCTTGAGAAAATAATCAATAAGTTGAACAAACTGTATAAAAATAGTTACTGATTCATTTAAATAACAGCCATGAGTATATATGAGTTACTTTGTCTGGAGAAGCAGGGATCAAAACTGTGTTTTCCAGTTTTGGGAATGGATGTTGGATGTTGAGTAACATGTTGGACTCCAACAAACTTGTTGACCTGCCATGAGAGCGTTTGCAGTTTATTTCACACACAAAATACACTTTTTAAGTTTGTGTTTACAAGCAGTACTGCCCAATTGTTATTTACAGTACTTAATGGCTCATAGAGCAGTACCTAGCAGTTTCTTTGTCAGAAGCAAAAGTCGGAGTGGCAGCCAGGGGACTAAACAGATTCTTGCGAATGTAGATCTTCTCAGTGGAGGCTGCACAGTTTAGAGATTTCTCACGGGTGACTTCAACAGGTTTTCTTTCACACTGCACAGCTATAAAATAAATCACAATGTGGCACTTTAAAAACTCTGGTAATAGAAGAGAGAGAAGCAGAGTAGCAGTAGAGAATATAAAGATAGTATGCTGCAGTCTCTTACAGTCCTGTTTCATTCCGAGAGCTATGCATCGCTGCAGTCGACAGTACTGGCAGCGATTTCTGTGAAGTTTGTTGATGGCACATTCACCAGAGCCTCGACATGTGTACACTAGGTTTTTTCTGATGCTACGTTTAAAAAAGCCTTTACATCCCTCACAACTGACCGCTCCATAATGACGCCCTAAATGTAAGAAGATAAGGTAGAAGGTAAAAAAAATGTACACAAAAACAAATAACGTGAGATAAGAAAAAGAGCGTCTACCTGATGCCTTGTCCCCACAAACAACACAGTACTCAACAACAGGCTTGATCAGGGACTGGTCTGACCCATCGGTAACAAACTGAAAAACAAGCAAAAAAAACAATAGGAGCATTCAAAAAAACAAACCTCACTGTTATGCTCCAGTCATGGGATTTCACAGAATATAACTTATTTATCAAAATTGTTCTGGAGAAGGCAGTGAGTGCTTAAGGCAATACCTGAATTTGCTGCCCGGCCAAATCTGGGGAGGTAAACAGCAGCTGGTTAACCCCGGAGCTGTCTGGAGCGGCGAGGATGACCTTGTTAGGTGAGCCTTCCTGCTTCAATATAACCTTTCCAGCAGACGAATAGTCAGCATTCGCCAAGATAAACTGCTGCTTCCCAGGGGACGACGGCTCAAGTGCAGTGACAATCTGGATCTTTTGCCCCGTTTGCTGATCAGTCACAATCTATCACAGAATATAAAAGCATGCACCAGTTATGATCAAACTACAATTATTTACAATAATAAATTATGTAGATTTAATCAGTTGGTAACATAACAAAATGCTTGGTGTTGATTATAACATGTTCATTCATTTGTATACATAAGTGCCTTCAGTCCAAAAACATTTATTTACCTGAATTCTGTGTCCTAAAGCCACGTTTCCATCAGCTGAAACAAGCTGAATCCTTTGAGTTTGTCCATCCATAGTGATATTACATCCACTTCCAGAGTTGTCCTCAACAGTAACCCATGAAGATCTAAAAGATCAGGCATTTTCACTTGATTGATAAATCGGCCGTCATTTGTTGACAATATTAAGACAAGTCACCTGAGTTTACATGGAGATAGTCAGGCAGCTTGACACTGCCAGGCAAATTACAAACCCCTTTGAAAACGAAACGATTCATTTTTGGGGGCTCATAATAAAATTATTATCACATGATAATACACCTCGGCTGTCGGTCCTAATATTTACTTTTCAAAAGAAATAGCCATTCATCTTCAACCGTAAATATACAGATATGATAACTGAGCATAATAACGATATATCAATAATGCACATCTGAGTTTGTTATTATGCTTTATTTCAGTAGCCGATGTTGAAATGTGGCCTGTGCTAACACAAGATGCTAGCCTGAAACTGCACGCACTACTATTCGTAGCGTACGTCATAAGATGAGATTTAAGAAACAAAAAATGACTAAAATAGCATTAACATAAACCCAAACACACTCTGCCCACAGGAAACCATTAAAAATCGATACGGAAGGATAAAGTATTTCTTTTCCTGTGGGTGAAAGGTCAAAATTGAAGGGTTAAAGCATGCTAGGGTGAAGGCCCGTGATGTTTTACTGCCAGTGGACTGCAGCTGCATCAACACAGCAGAAATGGATACATTTCTATTGCAAATGACCGCATCGACTCGCATTATAACGTGTTTTTATGTCTCGGACATAAAAACGTCACTGGGAGTTACAGCCACGTCTTCCATATATTTGTAGAACTATGTAGAGAGGAAGTTAGCAACGCTGTCACAAATGCTACCGAGAGGCTAACTGCTGCGGTTTGTCGGCACGACTGAACTGAGCTAATTCTTCTATTTCCGCTACTAATGTCATTCCCGAAACCTCCGATGCGTTGTAGACGAGACGACGGGTTCAGGTGTGATGATTGCGGTGTTAATTAGTCCTTACCACGTGAAGGCTCCCAGTGCTAACGAGCTAACTTGGCTCTAGCAGCTCTCTGCTGCACAGCTTCAAAACACTCCCTCTCTTCCTGTGTTACTGGCTCCAAACGTCTCCAACGATGCTGGCGTGCATCAGTATTTATTAATATCGTCTTGCACTGGAAATATTTGTGTGAATATGCTGATATACCGATTAAAGTGCAATAATGTCATAAGTGCTGTTAGTGGGTGGGTCAAAGTTCGTGACCTTTTAGCTACAACACAGTAGTTGCGCATGCGCCACATGTCAAAGAAATAATTTGCTTTAATTTGCACTTAATAAAGTAGTTTTGAGCGTTCGTGGATCACGTTTTATTAAAAGCACATTAATGAAGGTAACAGAAGAAAATACAAGAATGCTGTGACTTGAGTGCGCATTGCTGTTTTTTTATACCCAAGAAATTAGCCCTTTGCAGTTTCTGAATGGTGCTACTGTATTTACAGTCTATGGGTGCTACGCAGTACACACTGAATTATTTGGTAGAGGGGCGAAAAAAAGACATTTCACTTAATGTGCTGTGCGTAATATTTAAAACTAGAACTATCAAACAAAAAACAAATATGTTCACTAAGTGTATAAAACGTTTGACAGCAAAATATGCACTTCATTTTCAAATGTTGAATACAGTGATTAAATACAAAAACCAAACGTCTATTAATGTCCATTATTTACAATATACTGTACATGAAAAGTAGAAACTCAAGTGTGCAACACACAAGCTTCTTTCATGGCATCAATCCACCTGGAAAAATAGTTTATTTATATTAATGATTATTACCACAAAACTGACTGGTTGCATTGACTGTATTTACAGTATTTACCTCTGTGCAGTTTGCTCATCATCAGCTTTAAAAATGTAAAATATTTTGCCTTTGTGCAGGACCCTAAATTGCATCTTTGAGTCCGACTTGACGGTAAAACCTAACAAGGGTTGACTTGCCAAGGCGACAACATCCTGCATGAGGAGAATCAATTATTGTTGGGTGTAAAGAAGAGGGGGGAAAAAATCATTCATATTTATCTTCAAGAATTTACCTCACTAGCAGCATATGTGTACAGGATGTTTTCTTTGATGACAAACCATTGTTTCTTTCCCTGCTTTTTAGTAAGCTTTATTTTCTGTAAATATCCACTCATTGTTGAATTGATTGTATTGGCTCCCACCTGAAACCAAGAGAAATATGTGATAAGTCGTGATGACATCATGTACCACCTTATCTTGCAAATAAACACTTCTCACCTCTTTCAGATGAGCAGGGATTTTTTTCTGTTTACGGTTCATAGGAAATGTAGCTTTGTTGCGGACAGGGCAAGATATGGCATTTTCATCTGGAAAAGACATTATTTTAACAACTGTAAATCACAAATACCTCATTGATATGAACACCTGGTCATATATAAATACTGATTCCTTACTACTAGTTATTGTCATTTATTTATTTTTTCTTCCTTCTAACACCATCCCTCTATCACCCACCAAAGCACTTTCCATAATTAATATGGCTGACATGCACACTCATGAAAACCACACACCTTCATGGAAAAACAAAGCAAAATATTTATAAAGCAAATTAGTATCCACTGTTTTTGTCTTTTATGGTCATTCCACCAATGAATGTATGGAAACACGACCCTTTCCTTCTAGTCTGTTGTCTTGTGCTAAATATTGTATGTATTTGTGTTCTCACAACAGGAGTAGGAAAAGATTTTTGAAAAAAATACCTGATTTTGAAAATGTTCACTTACTTTGTTTCTGCAGTACAAGAAAACACTGGTCGCATACTCGTGCCAGCTGGTTCTTCATGTATTTGAGGCGGGATTTATTAGAGGAACAAGACTGACACACCACCTGATAAAACATAAAAAATGTAAAGGTTTTTTTTCCTGTTGATGATGAATGAATGAATGCATGAATAATAAAATAAGGATAGAACCACAGTACCCATCCACAGCCGCGACAGTGATGCCGCCTCCAGGTGAGGGTAAACTCGCACGCACAAATCATGCACATTGTGACTCTTTGGTCAGGGATCCAAGGAGGAGCTTTTGAGCCCACAGCACCAGGAATATCCCCCTGTAATGAATAACAATACTTTAAAATATATACACTGTATGGATCAGTAGCAGCTGTGCGCACCAGACACATACCTTTGTGCCTGGAAAAAAACTGGCCCTATTCTTTGTGTAGTCATGGATTGCCGTTTCAATGGCTTCAAACCATTTGTCTCTCTCTGTGGCTGAGCTGCAACAAGACGAGTGTTATTAATAAGGTAAACACAACAATGTCAATATAAAGTCTGAATTTTTATTTCAACATCAAACAGATCAAAGTGCTATAAAACATTTGTGTTGTAAATTATACTGTACATCAAACTTCATTATTATTAACTTATGGAAGATCTTTCGTCTTTACCTGGTAGAACAGATGAAGGAGCGCTCCACACTCTCAATGATGAGCTCATTTTGGAAAGCATCCTGAGCTGGTTTTTTAACCTGTAATTGCATGTTCCCACTGTCACCATGAGTAGGAAACAATAATCATGTATCTTACAAGAGAAACTGTCACCTTCATTCCGGCCAAAGACAGCTCTTGTTTGACCTTATACTGTCCTGATTGGACAGGAGTGGTATACAGCAGCATGTCATTAAACTGCATGACAACACAATAAACAGATACAATCTCAATCTGTGAATGGGCCCCGACATCAATGCACCAAAAAATTATAATTATAATAATAATAATAATGAACTGTACCAGGAAAAGCATTCTAGGCTGCAAAGTCTTCCTTGAGAGTTTATTTATAATGCCTTCTTTTAGCAAAATCTAAAAACAAAACAAAGAAAGAATTTTCATGAAATTTCATGTAGTACACAATGTTATAGTGAAGTATGTAAGAGTACTACAGTACCCTGCCTGGCTGGACGAGCTCATGATTACCAATGAGTCTGCACTGCACCTGAATCAACTTCTGAAAATTATCCTACCACACCAAAAAGATGAAATAAACATTAATGCATTACAAAAATGTATCATATCTTACATCTAATTATTTTTACCCCTTGTTTCATGATGTCATTGGCGTGATTGGCTACTTCCTTTACTATAATTAATGCATCTGTAAGAGGAAACAAAAATCAGTTCAGATCTTTCTTCTTTTTTTAAAATTTCTATACATTTTCAAATGTACCTTGTGTATCCTTGTAATCTGGTGAGTCTTCAGACAGGTTTTTGAGATAGTCTAAAAAGCCAGAACAAACAAACTTTAGCTGCTGTACACAGTGTATATGTATGTACTGGTTACACTGTAGGAATCAGCTAAAGACATGCACATTGTTACATAATGAGCTATGACGTGGGGGACATTTTTTACATTTTGTGGCTGATTTGCCTGCCTGTATCTATAACACATAAAACACTAGGCTCAGTCATGTTCAAGAGCAAGTTATGTCAGCAAATCGGATTCCGCACGCACTTATAAATCCTATTATACATGAAGTTGAGAGGCATGACTCAAATACCAAACTTTATCCACTTTTGCGGACAGCAGAGGGCAGCACAGAACAACTAATTGTATGATGATAAAAGTTCTCCAAAACAATGTTCACATCTTGAACATGACTGCTGTAATGTTGTATACAAAGTTGCAATAATAATGTACCTGTGAGCAGCAGCTTATATTGAGGTATCCTCTGGACAGGCTTGAGGAGGTAATGCCTCAAAGCCAAATTGGCACAACAAGGACTGGCCTGAAAAAGTAACACATTGGATCATTTCCTGGAATAACAATGATTTGAAACAACAGGTTCAGCAAGAGTCCTCACTTCAAACTCCCGAACGACTGCTCCGAATGCCGGGTTCTTCTTTGTTTGCTCCTCCAGTAGAGCCACATTCTTGTCAAACTCACGGATGTAGTTTGAGTACATCTTGAGAAAAGCCCCTTTCTTTACGAAGATGTCTGCCACCTTTGAGTTTTCTTCCCTGCACATGTGACAATAAATAAATAAGTAGCATAGTAAAGATGAATCGCTCATTGGATATTTGTTTGCAGGTATTGCGGTCATTTTCCTCTGAATGACAAAAGATGAGTCGACCATAGGCCACAGATTTAAGTGACTATGCTTTGTGAATGATATTATTTTGGGACATTCAACTTCCTATTTCATGTGTCATCATCACATGGTCAAACATAGATTTGCTGTCCTGTCAAACAAGAATAACTATAGCATAACTATAGATAGCCTAAATGAAGTCATCTTTTAGTAGTAATCTATGAGTAGCCAGTAGCCCCCTAACTTTATTGATCTCACAGTGGAAACATGCACTCTTTATACTAATCTTGTGTCCTTGGGCAAGACACTTCACCGCACTTTACCTTATTTGTTAGATGGTGTTGTGGGTTTTTGTGATTACCATGTGGCCACTCGCTGCCGTAGCTCATTCAGCAGTTCCTGGTTGAGTTCGTAGAGCTGTGGGAGGTAGTAGAGGATCTGGTCCAGGAGCCGGTCTTCGATCACAGGTTTCCCTTTCTGACGAGATGCTTCGTACACCGCATTACGGAAGTCCTGCATTAAACACAGAGCCACAGATGTAAACTCAGAAGTGAGTTTAAAACATATATTTGTCTTTTAGGTAACCCCAGTGTGATTCTGCCTCAAGGTCTTACAATCTCTATTCCATAAAACAAATCTGATTTTGAAGTGAGTGTTTGTTGTGACATTTTTTTCAGCAGTTTTAATGATAAAAGAAAATGAACTGTTTTTAGATGTGGTAAACATTATAAGCAATCTTGGTAAATAAGGCGGTACGGTGCGTGGTTCTTGCTTCACAGCAAGACGGTCCTGGGGTTGAAACCAGCTGGACTGGACTGGGCCACTCTGTGTTTGCATTGCAGTTTGTTCTCCTTGTGTCCGCAGGTTTCTTCCAGGTACTCTGGTTTCCCCCACCTCCAAAATCATGTGGGTTACAGGCTGGCCCATTGTGGCGGCTCAGTAACAATCCCCCATCTTACTGGAATTCTTTTGTTGTATAAATGTATGTGTTTTGACAAATAAAGCACTTTTAAATTCCGCAGATTTGTCTTCAGCAAACCCCATATCTAAATACAATAAGCTGTTGCTATAGGCTATACTGTTTACATGGTGTACCTAATAAAGTGGCCACGTTTCGCTTTATATGACGGCCTTTAACACAGAGGCAGTAAATATTGCTGACCTATAAACCATGACTCAAAAAAACGTGCCTCACATGAAGGAACAGTAAATTGTGAGGGGAATTTGAATCAGCACAAAACGCTTGGCTTGGCGGCTTAAGGGGGGGCTGTTTTCGGCTGTTTTTGATGATGTGGAGACTTTTTGCCAGATAATGGAAACTGGGGTTAATTAAACCGAGCGCCTGCCACGGAGCTGCTCTTGTGGTTTTAACACGTGTGATGGCCTCCTACGCAACTTCTACTGCAGCTGGAGTGTCTTATGAGTGTCAAGACAAAAGGAAGGAGGAAAAACAAGCTGTTGGAAGTAGGAAAATAAAAACGCTGTGCGCTCCAGTCAGCTGATTCATGAGTGTTTTTAAATAGACGATGCAATCAGCAAAGAGGATAAAGTACAACCATTGCAGTCAAATAAAAATGCGAAACAAGACAAAGTGCTGCTGAGGAGTAGGGTGAGATGTCAGATGGCCTTTGTAGTAAAAGTATTACTAATGTTAAAAAAAATATTAATTCAGTTTACAAAATCTGAACACAAAACAAGCAAACGTTTAAAATTTAGAAACAGAAATCTGGCCATTTTAATATGATGAACTCTGATACATTGAGTTTCTCAATTCTTTAAAGGGACTATACAGAGTTTAAAAATGTTAAAACTAAGTATTTTCCTCCTCCTACATGTTCCAGCCATGTCCTAATGTGTAGAATGAGCCCAGACCTGTTCACCACAACTGCCTCTAAAATCTTGCACTGTCACTTAAAACGTTGTTACTTCGGGTCCAAACTGCCGTCATGCACAAGCTTAATATAGAAGGTGCAGTTACACGTATGACCTGAGGTGGCAGTAGTGGGTATAAAATGGCCAACTTGCATCTAGCAGCCCCTTTAAACTTCCTATAAATGCTTCCAGGAATCCTCAAAGGCGTCTTGTATCCTGTTTGTAAGCCCTGACTCACTGGGAAAGACATGAATTTGTTTATTCGACTTCACCTGTGAGCGTCAACATCTTAAGGCGGTTTGTTTTATTTTTCGATGAAATATGCCTGATTTTATTTAGCAGAAACATGGTTCACATCTAGAAGACAAGCATGGGACAAATTAATAATTCTTTTTGTAATTCAACTCTGCAACTGCTTTGTAAAATGTTAAGACCTTGGCTTTAATTGTCACAGAAAAGAAAACTTTGGAAAACCATAAGGAATGTGAGCCATGCAGTTGTGACCACAGCCTTACGGTACATGCAGTCTTATGGGGTGTGCCTGAGCTGGCAGCCTAATTAAATGCATGTGGAGTGTAAGGGTTTTGACAGTGGACGAGCTGCAGATGCAACACACAGACTTCTCAGTAAATGTGTTGTCGCTTGTGTAAGATATAGTTAACTTACCACATGAAGCAGCTTGAGAACATCCACAAAACTATAAAGAAAAGGAATACAAACTTTGGATTACACAAAGTAGACAGAGTACGTTTCTGGTGTACAAATACAGTAGTAGTATGAGATCTGGAAATACACAGTAAAATCTTTATATTATCAGTGTAGTTTCTTACACATTCTCTGAAGTCATTATTTCAGTGGCAATGTGTTGTATCTTGCTTTTTCTCTTTTTCAAAGTCTGGAACACAAAAACAAGCAAACAAAATTACAGCAAAATCCTTTTTTGATAGATAAGCCCAAAAGCCAAAGTACTTGGAGCGAGCAGATAGCGCTTTCAGTGTTTTATTAATGTAGTGCGTCCTGCGTCTGCAGCAGCTGTTGGGGTCAGGCAAAATGAGCAAACTACGTGTCAAAAAGATGATGTATCTCCTTCCCGGTAGGCCCCTGTGCACAACTGTTATCTCAGGGACCTTGCAGAGTACAAACCTGTGTGTTGTTTTAGGTAAATACTGTATATTTAGGCATATCTTGGGACTAAAGTCAAATCTAAAAAGGTTCTCACCGCACTCTCCACAGGCTGTTGTTCAGGCTGGCTTCTTTGTTTAGTCTCTCCTTCTTGATCAGGCTCTCCTTTGCTGGAGACTGAGCTTGTGTCAAACTCATCAAACTCATCATCATCATCATCCTCTCCATCAGCGGTGTTTCCCAGTATGTCTTCATCAGACAGTCTTTCCTCAATCATGTCTGCTGGGTAAGCTGGGTATCTGTTGAAGTAGAGGCAGGAGTGTGCAAATGAAAACATGAAAGTAATAGATAAAAGAAACAAGTATCATTTTACATAAGCCATAATGGTTTATACTTAAAATAGAAAAAAAAAGATGCATTACATTATCATTCTATTATATGTAGAATAACAAAAGGGGACTTTAAATCATGTATTTGTTTCATGACTGACTAGGTTTAAAGGTGCGTTATGAAACGTATTATGCCAAAAGAAAGTTGATATTAAAGCGTATTTGACCTATCCTTGATCCAACGGCTGTATGGTTGGTCAGCATGGCACCTTTACTTTTCATCATAAAAAGTTGCATAATGCACCTTTAATGAATCACAGTTTATACTGTAACTGGGGAAGAATGTGTGACATTGTGTTTGAACTGTGGCAACAAGAAAAACGAGATGTTGAGATTTGTCAAGTGTCAAGAAAAGTATAAAAATCTAAAAGTTACAGAAGTTGTATTTAACTAAGCTGTTGTTGATGAAAGAAACATATCATAGAGTGTAAAAATAACAAATCCAACATGTCAGAACTCTGGGGAAGTACATGGATTACAAAGGCAACTCCCTGAAACAACAGAGGGCTATGGAGTTGACTATAATAACATTGTTACTTTTGGTCTCACTTTGTGTACAGCAGCATGCTTTTTTCCCCCCAGTTTACAGTTTCAAAACTCGGAGTCCAAATACGCTAAGCTGTGAGCTGTACAAGTGTACACTGGTAATCCTACTTATTTGCTACTGTCAACACACTGGCATTTCAAACAACATAACATATATTTTGACCGTTTGTCATAACAACAACAAAATATAACTAAATGTTTGGTATGCTTTCCTTAGAAGAAGTTGACCAGTAGTTAGTACTACCAAGAAGAGTGCACAAGCATCAATATAATCTGTCACAGTTTTGCCAAAATAATATTTTTAATTCAATAATTGAATGGCTTTAGGACCCACAGCTAAGATAAGAGAAATAAGTAACTTACAGTAATTAGACTCAATGTACGTGTCCTCAGTCAAACCGCTTTTACAGCAAAATGATCCAAGAAGCACATGGTCCGTCACTGTCTGGCCTTTTATAGACACTGCAACATTGTCATCACCTACATTGTTTATAGTTTGATATCCATCTCTGGTACTTTCCTGCAGTAAACAGAGGTATCAAAACTAAACTATTCAGCGCACTGTACATGATATTGGATTGATGAACATTGATATATCATCATAAATATATATATTGTAAGTCAATAGGATGCTGAGGCTATTGTGAAGACAAAAGGCATCATAAATCTAATCTAGACGTTTGGCTCAGTTTGTAATTTATAAACTGGTGTATCTTAAATTACTAGTGTATTGTGTTGTCTTTTTAGCCCTGGTACACTGCCAAATGCCCATAGCTTTGGGAAAAGACTCCAGCCACAAGCAATAATTAAGAGAGAATTAATATACTTGAACAAATCTTACCTGGGATAATCGTAATTTTCTAGTGGAAGTGGGCTCTTCTTCTCCAGTTTAATGTAAGGGTCCTGAACTTCATAAAGACCCTCCTCCTCATCTTTGTTGGACGTTGGACTTGGCCAAACGTCTTCATCCCAAGGTGAGCTTTCTCCATCTCCCAGATTGACGTTCATATAGTCAGAGTCAGGCCCAATCATCTCATATACATTGATGTCTTCGTAGTAATCCTGTGGCTCAATAGCATCTACATTTTGTTCAATAAGAGGACAGGAAAGTTTGCGCTCCCCCTTGTATTCCTGTGCAATTTCATCTTCATAGTCTCTCTCACTGTCGGTACTTTCTTGTGCCTTTGACAGCCACTTCTTTTTCACGGCAAGCTTCAAGTCCAGCAGCATCTTAAACGAGTTCTTTCTTTGTTTTTGAGGGCGAGAGGCATCAGCGCTAGAAAACGATTTGGCCTTGCTCTTGGTGAGACTTGATGATTTCATTGTTCCTGTTGAACTTGTGGTGGTCTTGTCATCTGGTGGCAAAGGCAGCTGCCTCATTGCCACTTCTTTTGTATCCTGTAAAAGCAAAAACTCCTTTTTCTCGGGTGTACCATTGTCAATGTTGTCTTCATCCTCAAAGGATTCCATACTCTGCATCCTTGCCATTGGGCTGTTGCGTCTTACAGGTTTTTGTGGTTGGATTGGCAAACTAACAGGGCTATCCACAGAGGTATAGACTGGTTCATCAATGGCCTCGTCTTCTTCTTTCTCCAGTTCATTGTCGCTTTTATCAACGGATTCCTCCATCTCTGGAACGTCCCACCCCAGGTCCTCTTCCTCCACATCCTCGCTGCTAAAACTTTTACCTATGTCAGAAAGAAACGCCTGTTTTCTGGGTGGTGGCGCTGGAGGAGCAAATGTTGGTTTTGGGATGCAAGATGGGTTGTTTAAACGAGTCGAAGCAGGTGTACTGACAGAAACGGATGGGCTGTTCTTCACCTCCGATGACACCTCACTTACTTCCTGGTTCACTATCTCTTCCTCCACATTTCCCTGCTCGGCCACTGCAGGCGTCCGGGGTTTCCGAGGTACTGGGACAGGGACAGGGACAGGGATGGGTTTCCTAATGGGTGCTGATGGCTGAATGCTGCAGGTTTGACCACATAGGGTTTCATCCCCTGGTGAAAGCCCAGGTGTAGATTGAGGAAGGACGTTAACTGTTGCCTCCTCTTGGACTTTGTAAGGTGTCTGGCTTTTTGTCAAGGCAGAACTGTAGATGTTGTTCACAGTGTTGAAGCTTTGATATAAGGCGAGCGCCTCTTGGAAGGGTTTGGGGGTTTTGATGACGTTATCATTTGGACTAAGCAATGTTGGATCATTTTGAGTTGTGTTTTCAGAAATTAGTGATTTTAATTCATTATTGTCCTCTGTATTTTTATCTGTTTCAGTTTCACTTTTGCTCTGTGTTACAATCCCTTTTTCTATTACGGAAAATGTTTCATTTTTTATGCATTTGCAGTTTTCATTGCTGCACAAACAAATAGGAATGATGTAATCCCAGTTTGGTCTTTTGTTTTCTTGCTGTATTCCATTTTGAGAG
This sequence comes from Gobius niger, assembly GCF_951799975.1. Lineage (NCBI taxonomy): Eukaryota > Metazoa > Chordata > Actinopteri > Gobiiformes > Gobiidae > Gobius > Gobius niger. The sequence goes on along the minus strand of NC_136863.1, from coordinate 21,136,029 downwards.
TTTAACAAGCTCACAGTGCTGTCTGGACCGACGACTCGTCTTTTATTTGGACTTGGAGATCCAGTGGTCACTTTAGGGAGGATGGGTTTGGGAGCCAGAACTGGTTTTGTCTTTCTTGTTGTGGCAGGAGATGGATGTGAGAGGCCCTCTCTCCTCGGAGTGGAAGGAGATAGGCCCTGCTTAGGTGACTGGACAATCTTTGGTTTTGGAGCCAAAGGTGGCTTATGAAGACCTACAATTAAAAAATAAATAAATTAAGACATAAAGACATAAACATTGACAAAATAAAATACAAAATAGACACAGGCATTTGACCATTCTTATTATATTACACTGTCAGCTTTCATGCTCAATATTTTTGGCATTACATGACAGATTTAGTTCCTATGTTTACATTTTTAAAGGAATTGTCCAAGAGCAAGTTCCAGCATTTAAATCTACTCTGATCCTAACCCAGTGACAGCTTAGTGTAAACTTACCACATACAGCAAGAGTTCATAAATCACATGGTTTTGTCTGAAACGCTGTAACCACAATGTAATCCAGCTTTGAGATACGTTAAAGGTGCCAGACAAACACGAATGGACAGAGAAAGGGGCAGTAGCAATAGAAGTGATAGAAATACCCTACAAACTGGTTCAGCTGGTTCAATTGGTGACATAAAATCCGACCCAATAAAACTAATAAATAAAAGACAAAAGTTCATCACATGGCCACTAGCAGTCAACAAATACATTCATTTGGGATATATATCGTAATTTAAAAGTACTTTCACTCCAACCAGCAATGAATGACTGAATAGAACAGCAACCACAACATAATGGGCTTTAGCTGCTGCTTACCTGAGTTCAACATTGCTCCTTTTATCGCGTCGTTGTCTTCTAAGTGACTTCAATAAATCCACGTGAAAGTTACGAGCGATCCTTTATCCACACCGACATCACGAGCAACTTATGTCGTTTTGGATTTCGGCCGATTCGGCATTTTTCGCTGCTCCAAACGCCACTTGTTGTCACGTCAGCTCTCACAAACCACGCACGCACGCACGCTCCACTCTGAAGTCGCGCTGAACTGATCCGAGCGACTTCACGAGCTTCCTATGCGCTTCTGTCAACACGCCGATAGGAGGCGCAGGTGCCACAGACAGAACACATTGGCAACCTATTTAGTTTGTGACAAGGCAGACTGACATTGCTTTTAAAACTAATCACTGTCATAATAGTCCCACAGTGACTAGATCGTTTAACAAGTCTGCCCAGATTCTTGACATAGCCGACATTCTCATATGCGCTAACTAAACTAATATTAAAACCATGAGTCATGAACAAGCATGAGCAGCAGACAGCTGATGTATCTGGAACAAGTTTTGCCTCACCTTTGAGGAAGTATAAATCTGACTTATCCTATCGGGTGTTTTCGTAATGCTGCAATCTGGCACGGATGTTACGGGAATGAATAAGTTCACGGAAGAGAAAGAAGGAAAGATCAGCGCATGACTTTTATGATTAACACACAAATGTGCTATTTATGTATTTGTATGCCAATATGACCCCCCTACATTGTTTTCTCGGTATAAATGTGTGAATTTTACATTCTTAGGTGTCATCCAAACTAATTTCTAAAACACTTTTGTAACATTTATAATTCTTCACAGGGATGTGTTTAGAAGCACGTATCATTTATATCAAGGCGAGCAATGCCATCATCAACAGCAGCAACAACTAGATTGTACCTGGCTCGTTCACAATAAATTCAATGCATTGTGTATTTTTCCTGCTGTTGTCTACAAATGTCTGCTTGTACAATATACTGAAAGAGAAAGCATATCTTGTTTATCGACAGGAAAACAATCTAGTGTAGGGCACTAAATGTACAATCTTGGGTGCTCTAACTATCTGGATTGCAATGTTTTGTGACCTATTGCTATCCCTATGGCATGTGTTGTTAGATATAGGTACTTATTGAGGTGGTCCCACTCATCCTAAGACACACAAATTACCACATTATTTACTTTTTAATAATTTCAACCTTCAGAAATACTTTTGTAAGAATAATTTGAATTATAAAATTAGCTGTCCAGCAATCATTGAGGGAACCTATCTTCTACAGTGCTCAAAGCAGCAAGGAAAAATTAAGCAATTTAAGCTTGCACAATTAACGCAGTTTTTTGCATTTATTGTGTGAAGGGCCAAGGGCTGTGTGTGGGTCTTGAGGTGCATTGGGTCTTCTTTCGTTTGTGGTCTTTTTTGGATTGGGGTCTCGTCACCTCGGGAACTTTAACTAAAGAGTAAACGATAATTTCCAAATAATAACAAGGACTCGATTCATGGAGGATGACAAAGCCACCCCAAAAAATAGTGGATTTTACCTTTTACATTGAAGTTTTCAGTTTCTTCACTCAAGCCGCTCTTTTTGGGGTTATCTCCTGGTACAGCGGATGAGGAGGTGCCTTTGCCTACATCTGGCTGAATCTTGTCTCTAAAGTACAAGAAATGTAAGTTCAAAGCATCTGCTCATGAGCACAATGTGTAGATCATTGCTATCCTGTGGTGTGGCGCTATAAGGGAGTAAGTATATGCAGCTGTTACCTGAACTTGAAGTCTGGAGGGAGATACAGGCCTGATCTGTAGTCTCCTCTGGCTTTGGAGATCTGCCTTTCAATGTCTTTAATCTGGCAGCAGTGGCCAATGTGTTCAATGTAGCCCATGAACAACAGCTTCCCCTTGATGTACATCTGTTAATGAGATTTTAAAAACGTGAAAGTACTGTATGTTAGCTTTAACTAATATCATGTGAACGCCGTTTTACTTTGTATAACCTTGTAGCTTCCAACAATCTGAGAGCTGGGTCTCTCTAAATAAATATTGGCACCATCCCAAATCAAATTGAATGCGCTATATAAATCATTTGAACAGTACTTTTATCATATAGCCAAATCTTTAAAGCTGCTCTCATCAGTTTGAGAAATACATGTTAGCATTCCCTTTTGTACTTAAGGAGGCCCATTCTTTACTGACAGCATTATGATAAATAGCTTTTGCATCTTTGCCAGCATTCACTTTGTCCCTGCCGCTGCCTTCTTTCAAATGATCACTGCTGCCCTCTGGTGGTGGTGAAGAGTGGGATAAAGCACCTGGGGGCCAAATCTGCAGTGTGGTTTTTGTTTTTTTTACATACTGACCAGAACCATCCCAGGGGCTGCGTTGTGCCGTTGCTGCAGCAGATCTTTCTCCGCTTCAAAACAGGGCTTTGGTGTTGAGACCTCGTAGCTCACGAGGCGAAATGAATCCACCTGACACTGAAATGACACAACAGCATGTTAACGTTTTTGTAAAGGTATAATGTTGTGTGAAGGTTTACTTATACTTACATAGTTAGACTTTCATTTACAGTATTCTAGTGTAGGACAGTCATAAAGACTAAATGGATTACTTTTTATATGGATAACGTTCACGTCTCAACATTTCCACACAAACATCTCTTTTCCTGGTTTATTCAGGTAAAAGAAAATGGAAAGAGCATTGTGAATTTTCTACAAGTCCCATTCTAAAGGGGAATATCTTAAACATACTGCAAGACCTTAGTTTTACACATCTACAACTTCAGGCAGTACTGCCCACCAGCCAGCGCTACACTGAGCTGCTGACTATTGTGGATTGTACTCTTTTTCTTTTGTTTTTTTTAGATAATGCAAAGCATGTGTCCTTGCTGGATTAGTTACAAGCCCGCTGGATGTATTTGCTGATGAAAGTGACGTTCTTATAACCTTCTAGAGAAAAGGTACATTGAGTTTTTTCTGCAGCGTTCACACCTGAGTGCACGGCGCTATCCTGTGCTTGTTCCTCCTCCTGTAGAGCTGCTCCGGGGCATCTCTGCTCGCATCACGGGGGTACAGATTTTGGCATGTCACGCACACTATCAGCATCTGGTGACTGTGTGGAGGTTGGCCCAAGACAAACAGGTCATACTCCAAGTCGGTGACCGCTGGCATCATCCAAGGGCTACAGTGGCAACGCCTCTGAGAGCTGTCCCCGCGCAGGGCAGCTCTGAGCAGGACAGGGCAATGGGTGACAGGGACAGAGGGGCCGGGGGGGAAGTCGACGGGGTGTGTGAAACATGTGACCTGTTGATCTGGGTCGATTGGTAGTATCACTGACCTAAAGGGTAAAATAAGAAAGCTGTATCTGAGTTGGGGGTAACGATAGGGGTTTCATGAAATACAAAGGTTGTACTTCCGCTTGATGTCGCCGTGAATCTGAACAGGTCCGATCCGTGTGATAGGGCAGTCTTCAGGGGTGCGCTTCTTCTGTGGACTGCTGAAACCATAGAACATCAAATTAAACGATATCTACTCTCATTGACCTTCTCGGTAGCACCAGGTCCAGATCAAGATCAAATCAGAACTTAGGTGGTGATTTAAAAAGGTAAAAACTAGTCCTAAATTGGACTTTGCTAGATCTAAACTGCATGGAAACCTTGTCTAAACTAGAAGAATAACTGAAATGCATTACTAAAGCATAAAATGACCTCTAATGCAAACTGAATACATGACATACTAATCTAGATGTTTTTCATAAGAACTAAATCACACATTAAAAAAATTAATTCGGAAATAATTTAATTTGACCTTGACAGTTTTAGCGCAGAATCAATATTCTTTTGTCCTGGCACTGACAGGTGTGTCTGCAGCTGCACGTCGACCTGTGGCGGGACAGGCTGAGCATCTGTGCGCTCAGGTGAGTTCAGAGAGGGCAGTGCGGCCGACTGTACCTCTCTCTTCAGCCTGGACCTCGATGGGACATCTGGCATCCGCTGCATGTCGGGACATTTGATCCCTCAAGGAGAAGGAGAGGTCAGTGAGAAACGCACACGGACAGTGACTGACACAAGTGACCGTGAACAGGATCCCGATTGAACAATTCAATAATGTTGAGATTGCAGGATGAGGCGATAATGTATGTTTTTTTTTTCTTCACAAATCATCACTAAACTCCATGAGTCACTTTTAGTCTTCCATATCAGAGTGAGCCAGCTTACCTGAATAAATGTGCTCCCCAATCCTGTACAATCTTACATTATAACCTTAGTGCTTTGTGTTTTACCGATGGCTTCGCAGTAAAAGTCCATCCATTCGTTCAGAGTGCACTGTACTCTCTGCTGGATTTTCCTCAGCTCCCTTATGGGACGCCCCTCTCTCCTCCACAGAGACGGCCCCTCATGCAGTCGCTCCACTTCTCTGATCATCTGTGGGACATCTCGTGAACACACAGACACCTGCCACACACAAAAACACGAACAAATAGACTTGTTTGTGCAAGCTCTCAGTCGTCCAGCAGATTTCCATCGCAGTCACTGGTTTGTAGTAGTAGTATTGAGGATGCTTCGACTCTCACCTCGAGAGGCTTCATCGGCAACTATCTTTGATCAGAGGACTATATTTATCCCGGATCTAGTGGTGAAGGGGTTTTACATGTTATTGGTTCCAGAATTCATAAATAAAACATTGGTGGAAACAATATCAAGGTAAACCCCACCCCAATAGATTCATACCAGCCTGCAGTGAAAATGTTCAGTTGCTGATGAAGCTTTTTGAGGTGAGGTTAATTGTCCAACGCTAAAACAACCCAGTACAGATGACAGTGTGAAAACCTCCTGGAAAGTAGGACAGACAGTACTATATACTATAACAGTACATGCATGCAATACTCACGCGTGTTTGTGTACGGCTGTTGCTGCCAACACGAAAGACGGGAGAATTTACACTCAGAAGATCTTGAGCCGTAGAAGAAGTGAATTTACTGTTTGTCTGCAAATATGGCTGTAAACAGATAAAAAGTCTATTAATTTTTCTCACACGCCAATCCCAATTACAGCCGCACACTCACCCATTTGTCAGCTGTGCGTGTGTTGGATACTGCTGAGAGGGGAAGATGGACTTGTTCACTGCAACACTTAAAGTTGAGCGTGGCAGACGTACCACTGCAAAGGTCCAATGATATCACCTCAGTTACCTGCAAAACACAAAGAAGGTCAGCTCAGTGGCTCATCTCGATTGAATCTCCAGCTCAGGAGGATATGGGAGCTGCTTGTCACTCCATCTCCTGAAGCCAAGAAATCAATCAAAATAGTCCTGATTGCTTCATGGTGCATAATGTAATACAGACATATAAGTGACCTTTAATCAGCAGTTGTGAAGTCACGCTGAAATTACCCTCTCACATTCAGGTTTGCGACCTGTTCAGCCAGCATATTGACTACAAAATGTTGCCTTTTACCCAAATAACAATCCTTCTTTTTTTCAGTCCAGTAGACCAGCTCCATTCCTTGGTTATGCACCCTTTGAGGTCATATAATAGTCCACCTTCCTGATCCCACATTGCTGAAATAGAGGAACTGGGATAACACGGATGATTAAACACATCATTACATTGCATTTCAAAATCAAAACATCAATAATAATAATATTTGCCTCTTTACCTGTGTGGGTGCATTGCAGTGCCGTGTCCAGACGCGGTAATAGTCGCTATGATCACAGGAGGCTCGCTGTCAGAAAACACATTGGTGTAAAAACCTCCATACGGCTGAGCGGAGTAGCTCTGGCACACGGCCATACAACCAGACGGGTAGCTGAGGAGGCAGGTCAGAAAGGCACAGGGTCAACTGCCGTGGCACATTTTCCATATGCCTGACACGGCATAAACACTCGGACAACAGCTAATGAATAAACATGATGTTGTCAAATATGTACTAGATAATGGAGGAGCCATCGTTGATCCTGTAGTGCAGTTTTTGCCTGCTCTGAAGGGCCAGCGGCTGCAAGTCAGGTATTTGGGGCAAACCGTTCAACAGAGCACCGGGACGGGCTTTGGTCCTCTCACTTTCATTCTTTGATTTTCGCCGGAGATCTCCATAGTGCCTCATTAATAATGGCCTGTTTAGATCTGATGGTACAGTTCTGTGAAGAGAGCAAATCATTTTGAATATTGATATAAAAATTGTACAATACATTATTGGTTGAAACATACCCCGGACATCTTGCCCCCTGTAGACGCTCCAGAGCCCACTTATACAAAGGGATATCTTCAACGCATGATATATCTTGCTGCTGTGTGATCCATTCTGATCACAGTGAACATTTAACATTGTATATTGTTTTCCAGTGTCACATTGTAATGAAAAATTCTCTTGAGTCATATACCTTGACAGCCACTGCTCTGGTTTAGAATGGAGAAACTAAGAGATGTCGAGCTGAGGTCTGTGGATAAATAAAAACAAAGTCACTTCCCAAAGTCCATGAATATAAAAAAAAATCCTTTTTGTATTGTAAACAGAAAATGTGGGTATTTGAAAATGACATTTGTCTTTCATTTAACCAGGAATAATTTTTTCAGGAGTGTCCTGGCCCCAGAGAGAACAAAAAACATGTACAATTACTGTTTTTAGTGGCAGGAGAACCTAAACAGATGCATGCAAACCCTACACTGATACAGGATTCAAACCCAAGACCTTCTGGCTGTGAGCAGAGAGTGCTAACTGCGGCATTATTGTACCGCTGTATCGCTGTTCCCTGAAAAAATGAAGAGACATTTGCCGATGTCAGAGGTCGACAAACGCTGTAAGGCTGTCCAGTGCATTTCGTAGTACCAGGCTGGCCGTCATTTTTACAATTTGCTACTTTTTAAGTTCATCATGACATCTGTTTTACGTTGCACTGAAATGTTTCTTTGAGTAGATTCATTCTGATGCATTAACGATTTGTTGGAGGCTGAATTAGCTGCCGACATGCAAAATCAATTCTTATCTACTTTGTTCACAAATTATAAATCCTTAATGCAATAATCCAGCTAATAGATCCCTTGACTACATCGGCGTGTTTCCTCTACCTTTACATGAGCGTGACTTTCTCTTCTTCACCTGTACGTTGGTGCTGACTTGCGGTTTTACTTGACAGGGTGCTGCGTCTCTCTCTCGCTGATCGCTCGACAGGACTTGTGGAGAGTCTCTATTTGACGATACCAGACATCTACTATGATCCTCTGTGTGCTGCGGACCAGGCAGCGGCCGGGCCCCTGCGGTCAGCTCCTGCCAGGTGTAGTGGAGGATGTTCACAAGCCCGTGAGGAACTCGACCTTCAGCGCTCCACTTGTGCTGTGAAAGTACATGAGCCAGTTCACTGAGTAACTGTGGGGCAGTGCGCCTGTACCCCTCCATCACGTCCTGTTCTTTTAGGCTAAAAACAGAAGAAGTGATCTCGGGTCCATCCTCCTCGTGTGCTTCACCAGGCAGCATCCTGAGTACATCGCTGTTTAAAGAGACCAGAGGAATGACATTACATATTAGCCAAGCTGTTGTATTGTGCAGAAACAATAAATATACTATGTCAACAAGAAAGACCAAGCCTCAAAGAAGAATGTGGACAGAAATCCTGTTTACTAAAGTTGGTAGGCATATTAGACACATCATGTGGAGTGTTAGTTCGGTCAAAACCTTTGATTTTTGTTTTCTGCTTGCCAGTCTTGCTGACTCAGACCCTCCAGGACCAAGTTAGTGGGTCTTCCTTTGAATTTGCGCCTTCGTCTTGATGGCTGTAAAGAATCATTAATAACATATTTGGCTTCATAATCCGTCAATTCTCTCTCTCTCTCTCTCTCTCTCTCTCTCTCTCTCTCACCTGATCAAAGAAGTAAACGGGGCCAGTTGATGTCGTCATTTAGCGGGCAGTCAAGTTAGCTCAAAAACAACCCCTGCACCGTCGGCCTTACCAAAACACGACCTTGCTATTGTAGTGCGTCCTCATACATTCTGCCCTTTAGACCCACATTGTATTAAAGTGTAAACTTTAACATGAGCCTGGCCCTGTCACAGCCCCCTGGAGCGAGCAGCGCGGGAGCCGTCGCCCGGGAGACGCGAGCCACACATGTCACGTGACAGTAACCGGAGAAGAGGGTCACGCACGGTTACGTAGGAAAAAGTGAATGAAACGATGAATGAACAACACTGATATCAGATAGGCCTATCAAATCTCTATGATACCGCCATGAATGATTGAGAACATCAATGGAAACAGACGGGAGGAAAAAAAATAAACACGTGGGCTAGCATAATATAATAATAATAATAATAATAATAATAATAATAATAATAATAATAATAATAATAATATTAATAATAACAATAATAATAATAATAAAATTATTAAGGATTCAAACACAAGCCCACTGTGTAGATTGTGTGCAAAACTCGATGAAACCTTGTTACTGGATGCCTTGAATTGGTTAAGACTGATTATATCCACCGCCATAATAGGGCAGCAGCATCCTCCAAGTCAACATCCATAAGCTCCAAAAAACACCCTCCTTGGCACATCCACAGGAGGACTTCGATGCTGGCAGAAAAAAGACTGGAATACTA